>NC_056735.1:1823096690-1823119190 GCF_019279795.1 Protopterus annectens
GATAACTTTTAGTAGTTTTTTTTTCTGAGGACCTTAGTGATCTAGAGCAGGACTAGGTTTGAACAAGGTTATTAAGAGAAGGGCAGTTGTTAGGATGGTAGAAGATGTAATGAGTGAAGTTGATTTGGTTAAAGGAAAGTAGATTAGAGAGTTCAACCTATTTTAGTGGTGCAGTGCAGTACAGTACAATGATGAGATCTATAAGGGAGGTTAGAGGCAAATCTTGCTATTTTATTATAGCAGGTTTCAAGTTTATTTAAGTCAGTTTTTTTGAGGTTAGTAATGAGTGCAGATGCATAGAGTAAAGAGGAAAAATGTATGTAATGGCCATTGCTTTTCTACTGGTATCAGTTAGGAAGGGTTTAATTTTGTAGAGGGATCCTAGTTTGATGTGTACTTTTTTGATGGTGATTGCAAGGTGTTTATCGTATCTAAGGTTATTATCTATGGTCACCCTCAGCAGTTTTGATTGTGCCACACGTTCTATTACTGTGCTGTTAGAGGAATAGATGGAAAAAGGGGATGTGTGAGCTTATAATTTGTTGTTGACAAAGAGCATAGGTTTGATCATAGTCAGACTGAGAATAAGCTGAGAATCTGACAGAAAGTTTTCAGTTTCACTAAAGACAGCCTGAATTGTATGATTAAGCACAGGCAAGGAGGGAGCTGATCAAATGAGGGTGGAGTCGTTGGCATATTGTATAACGGTAGCATGTTTTGTATCAGAGGAGAGTTTATTTGTGAAAATAGACAAGAATAGTGGCCCAAGTATGGAACCGTGAGGTACTCCAACAGAGACAGGTAAAAGAGAAGATAATTGATTATGCCATTTTATTGCCAGTTGGCCATCAGATAGGTAACTTAGAAACCAGGAGAGTGAGGTATTGGATAGATTTAGGGACGCTAGCTCATGCAGAAGTTTCTGATGGGAGACTGTGTGAAAAGCTTTTGACATGTTAAGAAAGATAGAAGATACTTGGAGGCCAGCATTTCTAAGCTGGTTAATAGAATTAACGAGACTAACAAGAGCTGTGGTAGTACTGTGCTTTGGCCTAAAGTCATGTTGTGATGGATATAGTAGATTATTGTCTATAAGGTATTGAAGTAGTTGTGTATGAATACATTTTTCCAAGATCTTAGCACAGGGGAAGAGGATAGGAATAGGTCTGTAGTTATTCACTTCTGCAGATGTGCCCCCTTTGTGTAGAAGGATGTTGTATGGAATTTTTCATAGTTTAGGGATGTATTGTTCAGAGACAGACTGATTAATTAAGCTAGAGACTGGATAAGTCATAGGTTCTGATGCTATTTTAAAGAATTCATTAGGCAGCTGATTTGCAGCTAGAGAGGAGGGTTTAAGTCTCGACAGTAGTTTCTTAATGATGCTAGTTTGTATAGGTATAAGATAGAGAGATTTATTGTTGCCATTCTGTACAGTTAGTATTAGGGGAGAGTTATTACTGCTATCTACCAGGGAAATAATGGAGTTGATAAAGTGGGAACTGAACTGAGAGGCAGCGTTGTCTATGTGGTTGGAAGTGGTTGGGTCTGGAGTTGTGGTCTGTAAGGTTTTTGATGGCTTGCCAAAACCTTTGGGGATTTTTCTGGTGGTTATTTTATATGTTTTTGTAGTACTGATTTGTGTTTTGACTAGGTTACATAATTGCCAGTAACTGAACAGAGTTATTTCATGTTTTGCCTTCAGGTAGTGGTACCATGTTTTGTCCCTTAGTTTAAGGAGGTGTTTGGTATCTTTGGTCAGCCAGGATATCTGTATTGCTTTGGTGTGATAGTTTCTTGGGGGGGCTAGATTGTTTAAAATGTTGAGAAATTTGTTATTAAAATATTCCATGACTTGGTCAAGGTGAAGGTACTTGAGGGCTGTCCAGTCACAGTTATGAAGTAGAGTATCAAAATTTCTGTTGAGAAATTTCTTTTGCTATGCATGAATTTGTAAACAGTGTTTTTAAGTGGGTGGATTCATTTTTTGATTAGGTAAGTGGAAGTGCGATCACTTAGGTTGTCTGGAAGACAACCAGTATGGTAGCTGAGAGAAGGTTTATTTGTTAAGGTCCAGTCCAGTATAGTTTTTTTGTTGTTGTGCTTATCCACTCTGGTTGGAGATTGTATTAATTGGTAGAAACCATGGAGGCTGATAAAATTGTTTGGGCTTTTGGAAGTGAAGGAAGACCAATCTAGGTTAAAGACCTCCATAATTATAGTTTCCTGTGTATATGTAGAGACTACTCAGCTAAGGATGTCTTTTATACTGTTTGGGTTGGTTCCAGGGGGTATGCAAGTTGCTATAAGGACAATGGATTTATTAGGGTTTAGGTTCAGGTGAGTTACAAGTGTTTCTAGATTGTTGATGGCTGTGTAGTTTACTGTTAGACATTCCAGGTACAGGTTATCTTTTAAAAGGTATGGCTATACCACCACCCCTTTTGTGAAGTCTGTCAAGTCTACCCTTGTATTAGTATTTCAATATCTTGTATGTGAGGTTTCAACTAGATTTTTGTTATAATTACAATATCAGTTAGTACTGAAAAAGAGTAGCATAGAAGTCAAGGATTTTTTTAAGTTCATGTTTAGAATAAGTAAATCTGTATTATTAATGTGGAATCTAGAGATGTTGGTATGGAGGGTGTGTTGTGTGTGTCAGTAGGGATGGATTGGGATGGATATCGCCAGTTATTTTAATGTGGGCTAAGTAAATTTGGTGTAGAACTGAGAGTTTAATAAGGAGTTTGACATGTGTGTAATAAGTGAGATGTTATATTTGTGTGTTTATATTAAAATGAGCAGAAATAAATAGCTGAGTTATTGAGTTGGTATGGAGAGATGTAGTTGGTTGGTGGTACATGGAGTGGAGTTATGAGAAATCTGGTGGGAGACTGTAAAAAGTTTACATTTTGCTGATGATAAGAAGTGTGGTGGAATGCTACAAATAGCAAGAGATTAAATAAAGATAGGGGTTAAAATATTGAGTTTGAAATAATTTGTAAGAGTGCTGAGGGAGGTAGGATAGAAGAAGGGAGATTGGCTCAAATGTTGGAAGGGTTAAGTGTTAGATAAATGGTTAGGTTTAATTATGGAAAATGTTTAATTGTCAGGTGCTATTAAGTTTTATGGTGATTGGATGGTGTGCAAGGGCTGTGTTTTGAGCTTAGGGTTAAATTTGGGGATAGAGAAGGTGGGTGGGAATTGGGGGTAGTTCAGGGGATAGGGGTTAACCCGACCTTAGCGAGGGCAAACAAAGCGAGTTGTACCAGATTCGTGAGTGCCAGAAAAAAATATCAGTAAGTTGGTTTAAATAGTAGGTTACTTCCAGAGACTGGAAAGATCTGAAATGGCTACATAGATCAGTCTCAGGTAATGTGGGAAATGAATGGTACTAGAAGCTGATAGCTGAAGGTTAATAATATATCTGCAGAATATACACAAGAAGGGAAACAGAGGATAGGGAGAAGAAAAGAAAGGAATTAAACAAAGCAGAAGTAGTATATATTATATATGAGCAACTGGAAGGTTAACTGACTAAGTGGGTCCGTTTTGGAAAAGAGAAGGAGGGGGGATTAAAAGTGAGTCATCAGTCACTGGAAGGGTGCTATGGAATCTTTATTAGAATGAATAACTAATCTAATGTTTTCTTAAAGATTTGTTTTCTGGTACAAATTAAGTAGCTAAAAGTACTTATAATTCACTTGAGGAACATACACTCTTGTTTTCTTGTGCCTGACACCTGTATTCAGTATGTGCAATAGCTCATATGCAGGCTCAGGTAATTCACAGCTACTTCAGTATGTAGGTATCATGTGATCATAAGGGACAAGCTGTTTTATTTCATGGGCGGCATTGCATTCCAGGACAGACTGTGGCAGTACTTAGAGTGATAGGCAGAAAAAATGTTTTTTTTTTATGTTTTTGCAGGGGGAAAAGCCCCCCTTCACCCACCACACTCCCTGTTAATTAAATATAAATCTGAGATCACACTACAGCAAGGAAAATGGTAAATATACCATTCTGCACTGTACGGCAATCTCCATTTAAATGGTTTGAAGTTTCAAAACTTTGACCGTATGGTCTCGGCTATAAGAAATTAGAAGTTTTGAAACTTCAAAATGTAGAAGTAGACCCATATATATATATATATATATATATATATATATATATATATATATATATATATATATATATATATATATATATATATGTATATATATATAATTGTACTGGAATATACATATTGTCAAAGTTTGAATGTTGGCATGTTAAAATCAACAATTATTACATCAACACCCAATGCGCATGTGCTGAGAATAACCTCAGAACATGCAAACACTACAACAGTGTTTTTTGCAGGGGCCCCCACATCCCCAGCTAACTATATACACTAACTCAGAGATTTCACTAACCCCAGAGAAGTGGCATATTCCCCAAACCTGGGATTGTCGATCTTTTGCACCTGTTGACCATCTGTTTTGTTGTCCAAAGTGTGTCAACAAAACAGATGCCAACCTAAGCAGCACTCAACTAAATCAAGTGCACCCATAAATGTATGTATTATGTATACATATATATATATATATATATATATATATATATATATGTGTGTGTGTGTGTGTGTGTGTGTGTGTGTGTGTGTGTGTGTGCATAAAAATATGAAACTGTAACATTTGCTTTACATAATGTACTATACACTTCCCTCATGCTGTGTGTTTCCAGAAAACCAGAATAAAGTATTTTTTTAATTTGCTTTTGCCATCAGCCCAAATACAGCTGAAATGGGTCCTGTGGATCATTGCATACTTTCAAGTCAGCACAACTTAAATAAAAATTTGTGGGACTCATAGAAGCGCAGATTATGTGGAAAAGAAGGGAGGGGGGTGGGCCAGGTTATGGGACAGCTGGATAATATCTGTCTAGAAAGCTCCAGCACATCCAGTGGAGCTTTGGTCTTGTTCTTTACATATGCATGCATGTTAATAAGATACTGAACTGAAATTTCATGTACAATATTTATGTGAAATTTTTAAGGATGTAAACATTGACTGTAAAAAACTGTTTAGCATCACTTAACTATGTTCATTATGTTCATATATTAATAGGTTATGTTAAAAAAATAATAATATGGCCCAAGCCAAGGGATGACTGCACAGAGATCTCTTGACTTGGGCCTTTTATTTTTAGTACAATTTATGGATGCATGCTTCTGTTTTTTTTTTTTTTTTTGCATTTTCAGCAAATAGCATGAAATCTAACTCAAGATAGAAATCTCTTAGTGTCTTTTTCCCCCACCCATGATTATATCCTTTGTAATTAACAGAAATCATGATGCCATCATCAACCCAATGGTGAAATCATACCTAGTCTCAAATAAATTATTTTTTTCCAAATTATGATGCAATAAATGATACAATTATGAAAACAGACTGTATTGAAGCATAGGAGGTGGTTCCCCTGTCTCCACCAGAGAAACCACAGCTATCTTGTGTGCTCACTGTGAACATTCTACCTTCCCCACCTCACCTCTCCAGGGGAGGTGAAAGGGTTACGTTCCTTCACTCCTCTCCCTCCTTGCCAGTTTCCTCCTTTGGGGGCCGCTAACTACAGAAAAGAATCAGTCATTACTCCAATGCATAAGGGTGGAATTAAAACCGATCTTTCAAACAATATGTATATAACTGCTGCTCAGTGTGTCTTAAACCTGAATGCAATGTTATGTATGTTTAACTTTGAAAATAATGTTATGTTTTGTAAAATGTTTTATAATAAGTACTATATGTGCTAAATGCTGGTATTGCTTATGACTGTAATCTGCTTGAAACTAGCATTTACCCAATGTTCAATGTGTATTATTATCTTGGAGCTTTTCTCCTCGGGCCCCCGCTGAAAATGGACATGTATCCAGTCGGACTATCCCGGTCAACAAATGTTAAATAAATAAATAAATATGCCAACTGCCATTTTGTCTTCCCTATCAAAAATGTTGGAACAATCAAGTAGATAATCAGCTTCTGTCTTCAACCCAACACAGTTTCGATCCACATTACTGCTTTGCTGAATTTTAACACTGTCAGCAACCCAGGAATGCCAGAAGCCTAATCTCCACCATTTTCCTAGACTTATCAAAAGCTTTTGATACTGACTCTCACCAGAAACTGTTACATAAACTCTCATCCTTAGGGATCACCAACTCTTCATTACAGTGGCTGCATGGCTACTACTCAAACAGAGCACAAGCAATGAAATGGAAAAATGATTTTTCCGTATTCTTGCCAATAAGTTTTGGTGTTATACAAGGATATATACCAGGCCCATTACTTTTCAATATATTCATCAATTACCTAAACATTGCTAAAAATACTACCTTAATTCAAAATGCAGACGAATCAACCCCAATCTGTTCTGCCAAATCTTTTTCTAAATGCTAAGACCTTACACAACAATCCTTCTTATTGATTGAAACATGGTTAAATAATTCACAACTACTTCTAAACCCTAAAAAATCCCCCTAAATTACCACTCTTCACCCCAAAACACATCTCTTCTAAACCATCACTATTCACTGTTGTCTCTGTCAACAACACCATGATATAACAAGTAAACCATATAAAGTTACTGGGTGTTATCATAGGTGACTAGTCAAAATTCCAATAATATGTTTCAAAAATGTTTAAAAAATCATCAAAAACTCGGTACAATGTACAAAGTAAAAACATTTCTTACTGATATAGTCTCCACTTTCTTACTACCATCTCTCCTCTATGCTGGACCAATCTCCACTAAACTTCAGGTCTCACAACTGTCCCTACCTGAACAATGTTATAATACAATAGCCACATTTGCAGTAAACCTTAACAACATAACACACTACTGCCTAGACCTCAGATAATTAAATCCATTCAGAATGCAAAATCATTTAAACACAATTAAAACTTTATCTATCAAATCAATGGATCTGTTCCTGTACATCTCCAGGATAAATGCCACTGTTATCTTCAGTTTGCCATATTGTCAAACAATCTGTCTGCTTTTAGTATCCTATACCCCCAAAGCAGTCATCACCTATGCCTGAAACTCATACATATTTTAATAGATCTCCTAGATATATATTCATTATTCTGTGACACTGATCACCCCCATCTCTATACTTCTAATACACAGACATATATATAATTGTCTCTGAACCTGCTTTACAACCCACTCAGAGCTAGCTCCAGCACAAAATGAACTAGGTATTTGCCTAGAGCCCATTGCTGGCTGGGGAGCATGGCTGGCCTTTAAAAAAATAAAAAAAAAAAAAATGCTCTTTCGTTCAGCTGCTCTGTGTGAGTGTTTGTGTGTGTGAGTCTCTTTAAGAAAATGACTGTATGCTTTTCTGCTGATTTTGAGCTCCAGGAATTCTATCACTGGTTCCAAGACAGATTTCCTGCAGCTCAAATCATCAGCGCAATCACACCACATTGCTACTGTTGCTGCCATATTACAGATTTTTGTCTTGCTTAACAGATTGGAGAGAGCTCAGAAAGAAACTTATCCTGCTTGCCAGAGAGAGCTCAGAGACATTGCTGCCATCAAAGAGGGGTTTTATAGATTGCTGCTATGTGAATTGGAAAGGGGTTTTATCAAGACATCATTGGAAGGTGCTCAGACAGCCAGGTACATTAGAAGATGGATTTTTTGCCACCAGTTTAAAAGTGTGTGTGTGTGTGTGTGTGTGTGTGTGTGTGTGTGTGTGTGTGTGTGTGTGTATATGTATGCTCGCGCATGTGGATGTATAAATAAATTACGTAGATCTTGCAACCAAAAACATAGCTCTCAACTGCTTTACCTTCAGTATCAGGATACTATTTTAAATCATTAATAACATTAGCTTCAGAAGTTGAAAGAATAAAATAATGTGAATTAACATGCATTTTTTGAAGAAAAAGAATGCTATAACTGTACTTATTTTCCTTATTTATGAAGTATAATCATTCACGTTTTCTCCCAAGATCAGCAGTTTCATGAAGGATTGTTAGGGACAGAGCAAAATTTTGAGCCAAAATCAGGAACAGTCGAAAGGTATGATACAAAGTAGTTCTGGTATAAAGAAAGGAATTGATTGTAGTAAAGAGGGGAATCCTTATATGAGCCATGTTCTTTGAGTACGATCCTTGGTTTCTCTGACCTAGTCATGTTGGTAGACACTGCTCCTGGTCTGCCCCTAAAATGAAGCACTTGCCTCTAGTGGGCTATCTCAAGCTGTTTTCAAATGTATTGCAGATTTGTCTTGTAGCTTAATGGGTTACCAAATGCACTTTCAATGACAAGTGTCACGGGAAGAGAAGTTTACTGCTCTTGCTAAGTATGTTTTCAGTGTGAGACCATTTGGTTAGCAAATGGCTGTCAGTATTTTTGCTGTAAAATTTTTAATAACCATTTTAAATGCAATACAAATCTCTGTGATCATTGTAAAAGTAATAATAAAACACACCACTCATGATTAACTGTCTGGATAAATTTAATATAAAACACAGTAAATGCTTTCCATGGAAATGGAAATGTCGAGTCCTGATATTTGCACCTCTGTGAAGAAGTCTCTTGCATGTTATATATTAAATTTATTCTGTTATTTAAGAGTTGTCTTTTTTATTATTTTTTTATTTTGGTCACCTGTTACCTCAGTACTTTTTTGAGATCATTGTAAAAGCAAACAAGAAAATAGCATGAACACTGACTAGTTTGAATACTGTTTTATGGTAATTGGGAAGAGACAGTCAAGTAATGGGATACTGGTTTGGCTGGGGGGGCAGTCCATTACCCTACCTAGGGCACCATTTGACTTTAATCCATCCCTGACCCTACCTGTTAACTACAATATCAACATTTTCTGTGCAACCTAGTTCTTTCCATAAGCTCAGTTTCTTTTATTTTTTAAGCATTAATCACATGCTCTATTACCTATCTGGCAAACCTACATCTTTTCAAATGTTAAATATTCAACGTTTACTAGTGCATAAGTATCTTTTAAACTGTAATAGCTGCCACTGCCTTCATATGAATGTAATTTAATTAGCAAGCATGTATGTAATTGTTAATATGTATTACTTAATGTCAGTTCATGTATATTACTGAATGTATGTTTAAAAATGTTTGCAGTATGCTGAAGCTTTTCTCCGTAGGCCTCCTCTGAAAAGTTTTTTTTCCACTAAACTCATTCAGACAAACATTTTAAACAAAATAAAACAAAAATAAAATGATCAGCCCCATTCATTTAGGTCACAATCAGGTCTCTTTCCTCTGTCACATGAAGCCAGATTCATATTCATCTCTTTTTTGTACCATGGTACCCACTTACATAGAAAGTTTCTATTATATCCAGTATCTGCTTCCTGACACCATGAATAAGCTCTTTTACTCTCTTTTTATGTGGCTTTTGATGCAGGCCATACACAATCTATAGTGCCTTCTTCTGAACTGTTTCTGTCCTGTATTGATTTTATGCCTGTAATATCTCTAAAAATATTTTACATTTCAACATATAAGTCTTTAACAGATGTCTTTAAAAACGGATAACAATGTTTCCTTTTCTAGTGGTGATACTTCACCCTATATATCCTAGTATTTCTCAAACCTTTTTTGCTACATTTTCACCTTTCTTTCTAGGTTTAAGTCATCTATTTACTAACTGGTCTTTTTGTCTCCTTGCTTTCCCTAGGTTTAAGTCAGGTCTTTTGTCTCCTTGCTTTCCCTAGGTTTAAGTCATCTATTTACTAACTGGTCTTTTTGTCTCCTTGCTTTCCCTAGGTTTAAGTCATCTATTTACTAACTGGTCTTTTTGTCTCCTTGCTTTCCCTAGGTTTAAGTCATCTATTTATTAATTGGTCTTTTTGTCTCCTTTGCTGTTCCTTTTACTTCTTCTAAATATATCCTCTTCCATTGCAACTCCCCCCTTCCCAGATGCAAAGGTGTTGACAGGTGTTTTGGAACTGGACACCAACTTTCAGACAACTGCCCTGCCATTGAAGTAGACTGACATTTTACATTTTTTACACCATACTTCAGTAACATAACTGCCCCTTTTTTCCATGTGTTTGTATACAAATATGTATATATATACATACACAAAAATGTTTAACTTAAAATTAGAAGCAACATTTCACTGGACAACTGGGAAAATAACAGGTATAGATCAATCTGGACACAATTTATTTTCTTGCTGTCTCACATGTATCTTTTTAATTTCAGTGACATCTTTTTAAAGCTAGGAGCTTTGGTGCACCTGTGTTGTGGAAGATGTTCTCATATGAGATACTTTGCATAATTATTGCTAATCTGAGAATTTGCTTTTATATCATATACCTGGCTGCACACATACCACAATTAATTATTTTACACTCTGCACTGAATGTAAGCTGGCCCTTTCCGGAACATTCCTTCAGTACTTGCAAAGACTCTTCTTATTTTCTGTAGCTTCATTGTTCCTGTTGCATAATCTTGTGTCACCGGTGTGAAGGAAAACTTCTAACTTCTAAGTATTCCACAATTTCACTTACAAAGACACTGAAATGCTCAAGTAAAGTACTGATCACTAGTTTCCAAAATTTTATCCTTATGAGTGCCATTTACCACGTGTCAGATAGTCTACTTAATGCTTTAGCCACACAACTACCTAGACCACACTGCAGGTCTGTGCAATTTGTTGGGACCAGGACACATTACCATAGCAGTACTCCTTGAAGGATGACTTATCAAGTCTTGTTCACCAGTATACCTATTCCTCAAAAGATCTGTTCCCCAAAGTGAATATGTTGTTTTCTTTCATTCAGCAAATACAGATTTTTTTTTAGTATGCAATGGGGACTGTGCAACTACACAGTAAAGGGAAGGAGTTGGTTTTATATAAAATCCAGTTGTTTCCTTTCTCCATGGTTGTGTGACCTCTAAGTTGGAATATACATATATATAAACAGTAGGGGCTATGAAGAAAGTACAGTTTTGTACCTACCATAAATGTAGATGTCCGAACTGGATAGCATCTGCAGTCATAACAACTGGGTTGTCCTGTCGTCAGGCAGCCCTTCGGTCGGCTGGATTCCAAAGTCTGGGTCCGGCTTCGGCTGATGTCGCACTTCACCCGACGTCATCTCTGCTGGTCTTCGGGTATAAAGGCATCAGCCGACGCCATTTTCCTCAGTGTTTCTTGCCCCAGATGCCAGTTGCCCTCTTGGAAGGCTAAATTTTGGATAAATGCCAATGTTTCCCAAAAAGATAGAAGGCAAACACAAAAAATAAGCATGTATGTACATATATACAAACAAATACACCATAAGAGACTCCCCCTTCCCCAGCTAGCTATTAGGAGGATAAATACCATAGGGGTACTACAGAGGGGAAGGAGGGAGGGTAATCCTGACTGCAGATGCTATCCAGTTCGGACATCTACATTTATGGTAGGTACAAAACTGTACTATGTCCTTCATGGATGCATCTGCAGTCATAACAACTGGGTAGAATACCATAGCCATCTAGTGGGGGCGGAAGATAAAATTATGGTGTGGTTAGGATCCCTTGCAATACAGCAGTGGCAAACCCTGCTCGGGATCTAGAATATAGAGGTAAATTATAATGCTTGGCAAATGTATGCACGGAGGTCCAAGTAGCCGCCTCAATAATGTCCTTGGTTGCCACTCCTCGTAAGAAAGCTGTGGTAGTGGCTGTAGCCCTTGTAGAATGAGGTCTTATGTTCTGTGGAATTGGTTTTCCATGGAAGGAGTAACAAAATCTTATGCAATTTCCTATCCATTTGGAGATTGTTTGGAAATTGCTTTTCCTTCCCTCCCTGTTGCATAGGCTACCAAAAGCTGGTCAGTTTTTCTGTTACTTTTGGTTCTGTCCAGGTAGTAGCGTAGCTGTCTATGTACGTCCAAGGTATGCAGCATTCTTTCCCTCTGTTTTGTGGATTGGAAAAGAAGGTAGGTAGGTGGATTGCCTGGTTTAAAGACACTCTGGATACCACCTTAGGCATAAATGTAGGATTAGTTCTCATGGACACCCTATCTTTATGGAAGATTAGGAAGGGTTGTACTGCCATTAAGGCCTGCAGTTCCGAAACCCTCCTTGCTGAGGTAATTGCCAGTAGGAAAGCAGTTTTCCATGATAGGTGCTGTAGATCTGCTGTTGCTGCTGGTTCGAACGGAGGGAGTGTCAACTTTTCTGGCACAAAGTTCAAGTCCCATGCTGGTAATGGTGGTTTCCTTGGAGGTTTTACATTCTTGATCCCTCTGAGGAACTGCCTGAGTAGAGGATGTGAAAAGACAGGTGGATCAAAGCTGTATTCTGCTGAAATAGCTGATGCATGTATCTTGATGGAGGAATAGGACAGGCCTGTATGTAAAAGCTCTGCCAAGTACTCCAGAATGTTTGCAATATCTATATTCGACACATCTTTTCCTCTTTCAGTACTCCAAATGACAAACCTTTTCCATTTTCCTGCATAGTTCCTTCTTGTTGAAGGTCTGCGGGCTTCAAGGATAATGTCTTTAACCCTTTGGGAAAGATCTGGCTTGGTTGCTGCTATGTGATGTTCCAGGCAGTCAGCTGCAAAGTTTTTAGGTTTGGATGCATGATGCTGTAGTTGTTCTGAGTTAACATCAAAGGCATCAGGGGTATTGACCACATTTTCTCCAGAGACATGCTCCTCAGCAATGGGTACCAGTGCTGTCTTGGCCAGTTCGGAGCTACCAGGATTATCCTTGGACGTTCCTCCTTGATTTTCAGTAATACCTTGTGTATCAAGGGAAGAGGTGGAAATGTATATGCTGTCAGACCTGTCCAGCTGAAGGAAAGAGAATCCACCTTCCATGCAAGTGGGTGGAATGTCCTTGTGCAGAATTTTTTGAGCTGGTGATTGAGAGGGGAAGCGAATATATCTATTTGTGGCATTCCCCATTTCTTTGTGATGGTCTTGAAGATGTCTGGGTGTAGCATCCATTCGTGAGCATCCGAGGTGGTTCTGCTTAACATGTCTGCTAGAGTGTTCTCTTTCCCGGTACAAATATTGCCTGTAACTGGATGTTGTAGCTGAGAGCCAGATTCCAAAGGTCCAAAGTCATTCTGCATAGGGGTATGAATGAGTGCCTCCCTGTTTGTTGATGTACCACATGACTGTGGTGTTGTCTGTCCTTATCATCAAATGGCCTTCTTTGAGGAATGGTCTGAATTTTTGGATTGCCAGTTTTACTGCCAGCATTTCTTTTGGTTTATGTGCAGGTGCAGCTGGTCCTGAGTCCACAATCCTTGCACGCATTTGTCCAGCATGTGCGCCCCATCCTAGGTCTGAGGCGTCTGTTGTGATGGTTTGGCTTGTTCGAAACTTGTGGAAGGGTAGGCCTGGGTTTGACTGGCATGCTTGGGCCCACCAGAGGAATTCCTGTTTTAGGCATGGGATTAATGGTATTTCTGCTTCTAGGCTGTGCCTGTGTTGAGACCATAAATTCTTTAGGTACCACTGTAGTTTTCTCATATGCAGTCTGGCATGTGGGACCAAGATTATGCATGATGCCATGAAGCCCAAGGCCTGCAGAACTTTTCTTGCTGTTAGTTTGTTCTGTCTTGTTAATGCCAAGAAGTAAAGAGGGAGTTCTTTTTGTTTTTCTGCAGTTAGGAATGCCATTTGTTTTACTGTGTCCAATTCTGCGCCCAAGAATGTTCTTGTCTGGGATGGTATCAGCCTTGACTTTTGTAAGTTGACTGTGTATCCCAGGGCTTGTAGCAAGTAAATGACCCTTTGTAAATCTGTTGTCAGCTTGCTTTTGTTGTCCGCTTGTAGCAGGCAGTCGTCCAGGTATAGGTAAATTTGGATTCCCTGTAGTCTGCAGTGAGCAATTACTGATGCCAGGCATTTTGTGAATACTCTGGGCGCAGTAGATAAGCCAAAGGGCAATGCTGAGAATTGATAATGCTCTGATCCTGCAAGAAATCTGAGGTATCTTCTGCAATTGGGTCGAATGGGGACGTGCAGGTATGCCTCCTTGAGATCTAGAGTTACCAGCCAACACTCCTTGCCCAGCATGGGAAGAAGTTGCTGTAGGGTCAGCATTTTGAATTTTGGGACAATGATGTATGTGTTTAAGATGGACAGGTTGAGTATAGGTCTCCAACTTTTCTCTTTTCTTGGTACTAGGAAGAGTCTGGAGTAGAATCCTTTGCCCTGTTCTGTTATTTGTACTCTTTCCACAGCTCTCATCTTGGATAATTTCGCTATCTGCTGTAGAGCTTCTATTTTTTGATTTGGAGGCAGGTTTGGCATTCCTCTTTTTACTGGCAAGGTGTGGAAGTGGAACCGGTAGCCTTGGTCTATGGTTTGCAAAATCCACTTGTCTTTTGTGATATAGTGCCAATTTTTCGAAAATAAGGCTAACTTTCCGCCTAAAGGTGCTGCTATTTGCTCCCTGGTAGGCGGAGTTAGAGTCAAGTCACTGTGATTGTCCTGTTGCAGTGGCAGTGGTTGTGTCTGTGCCTCTGTTATTACCTTGCCACTGTCGTCCTCTGTAGGCACCTCCTCTGCATTGATTTCTGCCTCTGGATCGTCTGTTTCTGCCCCTTTGGGATCTTGTGGAGTCAGGAAAGGACCAATTTTTGGCAGGCCAGTTCCTGCTAAACCTTGGGGCTGAACCTGTAAGAAATCTTTAACTGTTTGTACAGATTTTGCCTTTTCTTCCATTTTCTTCATTACCTGCTGGGCAGGTGTACCAAATAAATTGGCCTTATCCATGGGAGCATCTAATAGCTTTGCTTTAACATGATCCGGTAAGACCTGTTCTTTCAGCCATGCATGTCTTCTTATCACTGTGCCAGTCATGGCTGATCTAAATGAAGCCTCCAGTGCATCATAGCCACATTTTAAGGAATGGTTACTAACCTGTTGTATGTTATTTACCATTTCTAATACATATTTCTTGTCTAAAGATTCATCAGAGGATACTTTTTTAGTTAACTGATCAAGCATAAACTCTTGGTATTGAATCATGTGAAATTGACAGTTTAAAGCTCTAGCTGAGAGAGTAGCAGAGGTGTAAACTTTTTCCCCCCATCTGTCTAAGGACCTGGATTCCCTTTCTGAAGGAATAGGGTTTTTTGCTGTGGTCGAGGCTACTGCCTTAGGCCCCTGGGAAATAGTTTCGGGGTCTGCCAGTGGGGCCTTGTATAGGTGGTGATGAGTGTCAGGTACCCTGTAATATCTATCAGGTTTGGCAGGGGCAGGAGGTAAAGAATCAGGAGCAGTGCAGACATCATTAAATGCGTCATCCACAACAGGTAAAACAGGAGGTATAGCTAAGGGCCTATGTTGTGGTAAGTGTAGAAAGGTCCTAAGCCTTTTTCTTGAGTCTGAGAAATCTTGTCCCTGCCATTGGAATTGTTCTCTCATGGCATGCAAGGTTTCCCCAAAAGAAAATTCCTCTGGTGGAGAGGCAGCTGGAATGGATTCTTCAGCATCGGAGTCTTCATATGTAGAAAAAGGGTCCTCTGGCTGTTCTGAAATGTCGGAGTCATCCGCAGAAGCCTCAGAGGACACTGGCTCGGGGGGCTCTGTCCTAGGTCTCTTTTCAGGGGGCTGAGAGGCCCTGTCTGGGTGAGATTGGGATCCCTAATTAAGGATATTAAATCTTCTGCCAGAGTAAGCATTTGTGAACTAGAAGTGGGCCTGTGTGAGGGAGGTTTAACAGGCACTGACTTAGCAGATTTGGCTGCTTTGGCCCTGGCAAAGGCCTTGATAGACATGGCTGCAGGGGGTCTAGCAGCACCACGTGCTGGGGTGGAGACATCCAAAGGGATGGTGTCTGATAAATCAGTAGAAACCACGGTTGTAGGCAAAATTTCTGAGGCCGATTCAGGTAAGGTAGCAGGAGCCTCAGTAGTAGCCATGGATTCGCTGGAGATTGACCAGTTTTCTCGGTTTCGGCCGAAACCGAGACACTCGCGGCTTGCTTCACCGTGGTTTCAGTCAAAACCACGGACCGCGAGTGTCGGTCTTTTTCCTTGCGTTTTTTAATAATTTGGGTAGTCGGAGGATCCGACGGCATAATGTACGCAAAGTCTGAGCCGAAAAACTGTTCAGCAAACTCCGACCGACGCCTTAGCGTCGGTTGAAGGAAGCAGGCGAACAGGGTGCTACGTCGTGGTCTGGGCCTAAGCAAGGCAAACAGTAAGAGTGGAAATCTTTATGAGGTATTTGTTTCCCACAAGTTAAACAGTTATTGACTTTTTCTGACATCGGCTGAGGCAAGAAAGAGTCCCCAACGGGTACTTAGCTTTTAGAAGTCTTCAAGTAGTATTCGGTAGTAGTAATCTCTGGATCTGACCGACCGGCACTTGCGAACAGCTTCTGCTTCGGGCGCCACGCGGCAAGAAAGACTGGGGAAAATGGCGTCGGCTGATGCCTTTATACCCGAAGACCAGCAGAGATGACGTCGGGTGAAGTGCGACATCAGCCGAAGCCGGACCCAGACTTTGGAATCTGGCCGACCGAAGGGCTGCCTGACGACAGGACAACCCAGTTGTTATGACTGCAGATGCATCCATGAAGGACATCAAGGGCAATACAGTTTTCCAGGCTTTTTGGGGAAGGGTAGTACATACTATTCATTTTAAGTTGGTGTGTGGTGCTTCAGCAGGTGAAATATTTCAGTTTGTAGGAGTCAGTCATTGGTCTGTCAAGGAGTGAGGCTGTAACAACATATTCCCAGATCAAATTTGTTTACTGTTCTTTGATGCAGTTTACAGTAGGCATGTTTACTTTTAATTATGAGGTCATAGGCATAATTTTTGCAACTTTACTTTAGTGAGCTCAAAACATTTTTGTTTTAAACTGAGTGGCCTGTCTTGAGAAAATATTTAAAATACATTGCATTTTTATTTATATCTGCTGAAATAAATTATACAGGTCTTTTATATACTTAGCATGGCATCTAGTTACTTTCTTAGCCTTTGTACACTTACTCCTACAGTTCTTTAGTTGGCCAGACTGTGTCCTCAAACCTTTACACAAAACGTTTTGTTCTGCAACCATATAACCAAAAAAACCCAAAAGATTTTAACTTAAATTATCAGGCAAAAATGTACCAGTAGCTTTCCTTCCTCCAATGGCATCTTGCTTAATCTCAAAGCCACTAGCTTTTCTGGTCTACCTTTTAGTCTGCTGAAGTATTATCCCATCATTTGGAAACATCCAATAACAACTCTGTCCTATGAAATTTCATTAGACAAAAGAATTATCTAACCTCTAGTCCATATCAAGCCTTCTCAGTCTAGCCAAAATGTCTGAAAGGTTGGTCAGCAATTATGTAAATATGTTACTATAAATGACATAATTTCTGACCCTTGCCAGCAGTAGCAATAATGCATTATTTTAATGTTACCAAACTGATGTATGTCAACACATTCAGTAGAGTTGTCTCTACTGACTTCAACTTAGTATTCAGTATGATGAAGGACAAGCCACTTTTATTTTAGCATAGAAAGGAATGGTTTTAGGGAAAGGCAACTTATAGGTTCATAGGTTCATACTAGGCTATCTGCCCTGGGGCAATTATAAGCCTAGCCCGATTCTGTATGGCTTACGCCATCCCTTGATTTGAGTATACTGTGCCCTTTTTTAAAGTTTAGTTTACTGTGCCTCTGTCTAATAGTGACACGGGAGTAATCCCTGGGACAAACCTACGATCCCCCATCCACTTATCGAGATTCTTCTTGAAGAGATTCAGTGAGGTGCTCTGCCTCACATGAACTGGAATTCTATTCCAGAGCGAAGGGAGCCTCTGGGTTATGAACCTGTCCCTCCAGCAAGTTCTATTTATTTCTGTGCTGAGGTTCAAGTCCCTCGAGCATGTGGCTCTAAGGGATTTAGATTTACTGAGGTGGAGCATGTCCATTAATTCTGGATTTGACATAGCTTTGTATGTCAGGCATAGATCGCCTCGAAGTAGGCGGTATGCAACTGAGTAGAGCTGGAGTTTTTTTAACCGAGCAGTATATGGCATCTGTTTGAGACCCTTGATCCTCTTGGTGAGATACTTTTGGGGTCTTTCTAATTGCTGCAGGTGTCGGGTAAGGTACATCCCAAAAGGGGCATTGTATTCTATGATGGGCCTGATGAGGGATGAATAAAGGCACGATTACCTCTCTTGATCTAGATGTGAAACCCTTCGTGATGAGGTGGGCTATGTAGAAGGTCTTTCTAACCACTTTGGCAATGTGGTTTTCAAAGGAGAGATTGCTATCAACTTGGGTCCCTAGTTCCCTAATAACTTTCTCTGTACTTAATGGGTTTCCGCCTATGTGGTAATTTGTGGGCACATTGTTTTTGCCAAAGGGTATGACTATACATTTTTTGGCATTTAGCTTTAAACCATGGCACTGGCACCAGTTATCTGTCTCTGTGAGACCTTTTTGAAGGATGTTTGTGTCAGCTGGAGAGTTGATTATGGCACCCAGTTTGCAGTCGTCTGCGAACTTGGTGAGCCATAGTCCTCCCACGTTTGCCTGTACCTCAGAAAAGTATATACCGAACAAGAGTGGTCCCAGGACAGAACCCTGTGGGATGCCACTTGTGACCGGTTTTGAGTCTAACATGGCTCCAGCAACTCTCTCTCTGTGGGTTCTGTCTTTGAGCCAGTTTGTGACCCATCTTGTGACATAGGGGTTTATATTTAAGCTGGATAGCTTATCTATGATGCCCGAGTGGGGTATTGTGTCAAATGCCTTTGCAAGGTCCAGATAGGCTGTGTGGACTACCTTCCCTTCATCTATGGCTTTGGTGACTGTTTCAAAGAAGTCAACCAGGTTCAGAAGGCAGGATCTGCCCTTGGCAAAGCCGAACTGGGTAGGATCTAGTGTCTGTAGGTCCCCAATGTCTTTATTTATGAGCTCCATGATGATCCTCTCCATAGCCTTGCAGACTAAGCTAGTCAGGCTTATGGGGTGATAGTTTCCACGGTCCGTAGATGCTCCACCTTTGTGGAGTGGGACCACTGTTGCTGTACGCCATTCTGTGGGCACATATCCTGTAGTGGGGCTGAGATTGTATAGCTGTTTTATTTGAGGGATTAGTTCCTCTTGTAGTTCATGTAGGACGCAACCTGGGACGCCATCTGGTCACATGGAAGCAGTGATTTTTGCTTTGGAGAGGGCAGCCTTCACCTAAGCATCTGAGATGTTTGGGAGGCAGCCCTCTGCCGGGATAGATATTTGCTCTTTTGGGGGGGAGGGGGTGGAGAAGTTTGCACTGAACCTGTCTGCCAGGATATTGGCGATGTCTGTGGGTTCAGTGTATTTTTTGTCGTTTAGAATTAACTCAGAACAAGTCTGGGAGTTGCATCCCAGGTTTCTAACATAACTGAAAAAAGCCTTATGATTGTCTTTGGTGTCCTGTGCAATTTTTCTCTCGAAGCTGGCCTTGGAGGATTTTATGAGGGATTGTAATTTTTGCTAGTACTGATCAGAGATGCCTTCCCTATTAGGGATTTTGCTCTATCATGTAGTAGCTTCCTCCTTCTGTTGTACAGTTTATTTATGGCAGGGGTCCACCAGACTGGACGCCTGCCTTTGGATGATTGGGTCTTGGTTTTGTTTGGGATAGCATGATCCATGCATTCCTGGAGATGTCCGTGGAATGCATTTATATAGGATTCTGCAGTTTGGGCTGTAGTTTCCACTGGCTCTGGGGCCTTGAAGGATTCCACTTCAGTTTTGAGAAGTGAGAAGTTCACTTTTGAGAAGTTTTTCACTGTGGTTTTCTGGGCTGGGGGTGGGGTCGGGATGTGGACATCCAGTGAAATTAATTTATGGTCTGATCTTACCAATGAGGGATATACTTCTGGTGTGGAGTATAGAGTCCCCATGTTGGTAATGATCAGGTCTAGTATGTTGTCCCCTCTTGTGGGAGTGGTGACTAGTTGTTCCATAGCATTTGAGTTTATAATTTCCAGGAATCTTTGGGCTAAGGTGCTGGGGCTTGACTAGTGCTTCCAGTCAATGTTTGGGTAGTTAAAGTCGCCCAATATAATGGTGTTCGGAGAGATTTTCATGTTCTCCAATGTTTACAGGAAAGCCGAATGGGATTCCTGACTTTGAGA
Source organism: Protopterus annectens (assembly GCF_019279795.1). NCBI lineage: Eukaryota > Metazoa > Chordata > Ceratodontiformes > Protopteridae > Protopterus > Protopterus annectens. Next base: position 1,823,116,811 of record NC_056735.1, read on the forward strand.
GGGTGGTCTGTAGGATGCTATAAACTGAAAAGCAGTCTTGCCCACTGTTAGTTGCACATGGATGGTCTTCGATACTTCGTGCAATGCCACTAACCTGGAGGTGTGGATATCCTTGATAAATATGGAAACTCCCCCTCCTTTGTGGTTCGGTCCGGGTTTTGGGGCCGAAAAGCATGATATGAGGTATAGCCTGGTAGTGCTGGGGTGCTCTCTGGAGCCTTGAACCAGGTTTCTGTCACTGCACAGATATCGATGTTCTCCATACTGAGGAGAGCTTTGAGTGCGTGCATCTTGAGGTTAAGACTTCTGGCGTTTAGCAGCATTACACTTAGTTTCTTGTTCCTTGTGCTGTCTATGGGGGTGGGTTTGACTTTTGAGCCTTGCCTAAAAAGGCACTATGGGGTGGCAAGAGCCTTTGCCAATATCCAAAAGCCCAGTGGTGACAGGTGCAAGCCATCCCTAGCGAAGCAACGTGGCTTGTCGAGCATGTCATCCCAGGCTGACAGACACTGGATCCCCTTTGAATGACACCAAAATTTTAGCCAATTGTTAAAATCGATCATTTTGTCTTTGTACTGTGGCATCATTCTAGGTGAGGGTAAGATGCTGCTCAAGGTCAGGGTCATACCAGCCTGGGCTACATGATCAGAGAGCTCCTCTATGTCTCTTTTCATGTAGTCCAGGGAGGTACGTCTCAGGTCATTCACACCAGCATGTACAATGACTCAGTCATATTTGTATTTGCTTTGGAGTGACCTGAGTGCTTGCGTTATATGGCGGATCCTAGCGCCCGACAGGCAGCTCACTGTGACCTTCTCTTTATTCAGCCTGGTGAGCGGGACGTCAGTGTGTCTGACAATAGAGTCACCTATAACAAGAGTATCAGGTGTGTTATTCAGCCTTAAGGGTTGTGGCTGCTTGGCACACTGACTTTGTGGGTTATGTGTTGTGTGTGTTTTGTTTTGAGGTAGCGTTTGCTTGGATGTCTGCTTTGGAGGTCTCTGTTGCTTAGGTAGATTTTTATTTAGAGCCTCCGAGTATGTTTTTGTGTATTTATGTGTTTGGTTCACTGATGTGGTGGGACTATGTGATACTGGAATTGTGTTGTGTGAGGTTACCTTCTCCTCCTGTCTGGTTACACCAGTTTTGAGATGAGAGAGCTCAGCCTCCAGTTTGGCTAAATAGTTGCATCTCTCACATATATTTGAATCTGTTTGGAGGAGGAGAGGGTTGTCCGTGTACATAAGACAGTTGTAACATTGCCTCAAAATTCCCAGATTCACCAGCTGGACTGGAGAGGAAACCATTGACTGACCTTTGGACATGCTACAGTAATAGGGAAACTGGATTTAAGATGGACTAATAGAGGACAGGGTAATCGTAGAAAGTATAAGGGTAAGTAGTGCTTATGGTTTAATAGTGCTAACTTGTAGGATTACTTAATTGGACCAGTGAAGGGCCTTAGAATGAGAATATGGTGTTTAAATTGAGAGATAGAGCAGTTCTAAGGGAAAAAGTGAAGAGCAGACTTTGTGGAGCCAGGAATAGTTTAAACCCAATTAGGCAGCACTGCCCATTGTTGCGCTATGCTCAAAAATGCACAAAAACGCGCAAAAGAGGGTTTTAAGAGAGGAAGATGAAGGAGTTTTGGAATTGACCCAGAATGGCCAATAAAACTACAGTTTCAAGTCAGTAACCACTCCCACAGGGGCAGACAGGCTGCTCAATGTTTTTCACTGCCACTGATCAACAGAGAGACTTTCCTTTAGCCCAAGCAAAAAATGGCCTCACAGAAACTTACAAACAGTTCAAGAACAGCATACCTGTAAATGAACTTTTTTAAATCTCAGAAAAGTGGGAAAAAAGATTTTTTTTTTGTTTTTTTGTTTTTTTCAGAGATAGCAGAGGTTAACAAGTATCAGCAAGTTATAACAGTGCAGTAAATTACCCCACACAAGAGTGCTAGGCCAAAGACAGATAAAATGCAAGTTTTGAGAAAAAAACGATTTTAAAAATAAGTGCAAACAAGAAATTCAGTAAACAGCTCTAGGTTGTGCTCTAAATACAGTTACTAATGTAGAAATTAAATTTAACAAGCCAGAAAATGCTCAAAATAGGTGACTATGCAGAAAAACTTAGCAAATAATAAATTGTTTAGTACTTACAAATCTAATAGCAAAGTAGAAGTGAAGTTACAAAATGCTTTCTCCATCTCTTATGCAACAGAATAAAGAACTTCCCAATACTTATTACCAGGGAATTTTCTTTATTCTGTTTGCATAAATGAAATGGCTATGGACATAGCCCATTATAGACTATTACTATCTATAGGTAAAATAAGATTTAATTCAATTTCTGAAAGAACAAGTTTACTAATTTG
>NC_056735.1:1823121690-1823149190 GCF_019279795.1 Protopterus annectens
GAAATAGAAAGTTCACCCCGGGGATCACACCAGTGGCTTTACTTGGTAGAGGCACTGGGAACTAATGTTGGGCAGTATGATGCCAGGGCACGTCTATGGGCTAGGCTTGTAAAGGCTCCAGGGCCATTAACCTATTACACACTCATCTATGAACCTATGCTAAAGTAACTTCCCAAGTCCCTGCAAACCATTTTGACAGGGAATAAATAAACTCATAACAAATTGTTGAATCATACCACTCTTAAAGGAATGAATATTAAAAATATAAGATCTACACACCTTTAAGTATTCTTCCCTTGACAGTGTACAGGATAAATTGTTATTCCAATCAGAAATAATCTTGCAAGCTGATGGAATATTAGAGTTTGTATTTAATTTTAACATCTTCGATAAGGCATTTTTACCTGTATAAAGCTGACCCCTAACTTGGCCAGAACACAGAAAATAGGAAATAACAGTTCTAAATGTATTTTTTATCATAGTTAATTAAAATGCTCAGTTATATTAAAGTAATCAAACTATTGGAAGAATAGGTATAAAACAACAATTTATCTAATTATATACGTAAAGTATACTTTATACCTCATTTTAAATTTAATGGAAGCTGTGCTGGTGCAAAAGAAACATTAATTTTCCAATAAAAAACAGTATTTTCTTAAAAGAGATAATAAATTATGTAATGAATTTAATTTGATAAATTTAAATCAATTTCATCTATTCAGGTTGATAAATGCAGTTCCCAAACTGAATTAATTGTATGATTCCCAAAATCATCAGTAATATTATTCCAGTTTGGATAATTAATTAATACCTGTAGATAAACCAAAAGTTCCAAGATCTTTAGTATTATATCCCTAATTAGATTTGGGCAGAGTAAGAATTTCCTGTTAGACTGCTCCCCCTTCCAAACAATTTTAACTATGTTGCATTATTTTTATGTATCGTTTATGTGACACTAGTCAAGGTCATGAATGTCTATTGATCACTTCACTTATGCTGGTGCCAGCAAACCAATAAATACATAAAGTGCTGCCTTTGCAATATTTCAGCCAATCTTGGCAATATCTTAGAGTTTTTGTTTCTTTACATTCAATCTCTTTTTTTTTTCACATGCCTCAAAACACTATTTTAGCATGTTCCTTTCCAATTTGCAGTAACTATCCACAGTGACATTATTATCTGATTATTATACTGCATTTTTTAACCTTTGGAAAATGTGTGTCTTGACAGTATATTAATTTGTTTGTGACAAAATGCTTGACTACTTTTTATTTTATATAACTTTCACAAAAACACTTGCTTTTCATCAGACTGTGTGTATATATATATATATATATATATATATATATATATATATATATAGGTACTGCAGTGTTACTTTTACTTCAAAAAATGTACTTTTCCTACAACAATGGTCAGAACAGTATTTGTAAACATAAGCAGTAAAAGTCTCTTAAAGTGCCACACTTACTCACTTTATTAGATGAGATATGTTGTTACATTTCTAACTCAAACCAAGTTTGTTGTTGCTTAAATGTATTTATAGGTACTTCAAATACTTACACATGCTGTATCTCTTATGCCTGTTGTATTAAGAAGCATTACTGTTTGTCATCTGTGTACTACCTGGGCTTCACCTGAAATTATTTAGTTTTGATCCTACCCTAGTAAAAACCATGAGTAAATAAAAATTAAAAACAGCCAAATAAATAAATGTTACATTGCTGAGCACAGAGGGGAAAGCTCAAATTAGAAATCTGCGAAAACTGGAAACTGTCTTGCCATTTATCTGTCTGTTGTCTGCTGACAACCAGTTTCCATATTACTTAACTCCAGGCACTGGATAAGGTTTTCTACTTTATGCCATTATTCCTGTTATCCACATTTGGCAGCTCATGCAAACAAAATGTCTACAATGCATGTTTGCTTGGTGCATGCCCAAGCCTTGGATGTGACACATTGTGCTTCACAAGCATAAATGTCTTGGATATTGCACTTCACTTGCTAAACACTGTGACTGCTGGGTGTCAGCACTGGAGTAGATCAAGATACCTCCCACCTTTCAGGATGGGTAAACTAGTGATGACTACTCGGTCCCACCCTCCCCAGCAGGCTGCTACAGTTCTTGGTTTCCTAATTGATGCTGCATCCTCTGGGAAATGGCTTGGTCTTCATCCTTACAAATTATGGAGATGCCAAACATGAAAGCTATTACAATTAATAGATTTAGCAGTTTGCTGTAATCAGGATTAAATCATGTTCTGGATCTGTTAGCAATATTACAATGATATGGAGTTTCTTGTTTTTATTTTATTAATTAATATTCTAGAAATTAATACTTCATTACTTACTGGACTAATTAATAACTAAGTAAAATACATGAAAATATTTTGTACTGAAGGCAATGTTGCACTGAGTCTAAATGTAGAAAGTTAAAATTCTATGATTTAGTAAAAAACATAATCAGTATTTCTGTGTTTTGCCTAGTACCCTAAAATATGGAATTGCATTAGGTTAGTACTAATAATGGTTGGATGTATTTGTTCAGGAAATAGGAAGATAAGACTGGTCCTTTTCTAGCTGTAGTATAAATTTAGAAAAAATGCTGAAGTGAAGACAAAGATACTTCATTTCATATTTAGTAATGTCAAGACAGGTGCAGCTAATAAACAAAAGCGATTGCCACTATATCTAGATATGTCATTGTTCCCCTTTACTTAGTCCTCATTACGTCAGTAACTGAGTATAATGCCCACTTTGGCATGTATCTATCTAGACACATGCATCAACTAGAACATCAACAAAGATACCTTACTAAAAGGATGCAAGGCCTAAGTAATATGTTCTTCATGGATAGCCCTAAAGCCCTGTCTATATACTCCTCATCCTACAGCCTGCTAAGAGGTGAATGGTGTGTGGCATACAAGGCATCCTCCAACCCAGTACTGATGGACCTACTGCACATCAGCATGTCAAATCAGAAATACTCAGTCCAAGGATCTAAACCTCTTCTACAACATCAACAGAACAGTTTTGAGGAACAGGTATATCTTGCAGAGGAAACCACTTCTTAGGAACAAACTCCCCATCCATGTAAAACAAAGCTCACCCCATCCATACTCAAGTGCAACTGGTATCTATGGAAGGGTAATAGAAACGTTATCACAGGACTGCACCTTGTACTACTAACTAACAGAGGCAGCTTCTAAATGCTTTATCCCATGCATGGGTCTGATCCAATTATCTATGGTATGATTTTAATTTATTCTAGCTAGGGGTAACATATAATTATCAACCCTGGGATGGGTAAGGTCAATCTAACACTAAATTGGATGGGTTAATTCAAGTACCAAAAGGGAAATTAGCTAGGCTTAACATGGCCTGCAAGTAAAGAGGGCCTAGTACTTTAAAGGATTGAAATGTACCCATGATTATTTTGATAGTAGAGCCCTTATGTTTGTGTATGTTTGTTTTGTGTGTGTGTGGAGTGGGGGGTGGGGGGGGTTCATCCTTCAGATGAGATGTTAAACTGAAGTCCCATCAGTGAGTTGTTGGTAGCCCAGTATGATATAAAAGATTCCATGGCACCTACTGAAAACAGTAGCCCTGATGCTCTGGTCAAATTTCCCATAAAAGTAGAAATACCACCTCAGGTCTCACATCAAAAGAGGCTATTAGTCTAGTGGCATGAACCCAGTCAGCAGAAGATAGAGAAATAATTAAATAAATAAATTACACAAGCTCCTAAACTTTTTTTAATATCTGTTTATTTTTTGTCCTTGATAATCAAGTGCTCTTTACCAGAAACCTACCTCCAGCACTTTTGCTAATTTGGTTCCTGTTACAATACACCTTACTAATCATTGTAGAGGGCAGAAAAAAAAAAACAAACGGCCATCAACAATGCCATGAATACTGGGAGATGGTATTTTTGTTATACCTTGTCACTAGTTCTTCTGATTAAGCCTTTATGTAGTATCACTATGGCAAAGTACATAATTGATCTTGTATACATGCATGCAGTGAGGCGGCCAAGCACAGCATATAATTTTGACCATTGAAAGTTTCTATATTACATTGCCTCCATTAGGGTTTAGCACCTGCAGTGCTTAAACCTACACTACCCCCCCCCCAAAAAAAAATAATTGAGCTGGCTATGAGCCTCTCTCTGTCACATTCTTGTGTGATACTCTGACTCTGAATATGTTCTTCAAATCTCAGTAAGTAACAGAAGAGTCAGACACCATATTTCCAATGAGCTAGACACCACATCTGGCATAAATTAAGGATGTAATGTGCCATCATAATGTTTATGTTTTGTATAGCCTCTGCCCAACCACCACACACTTGCAAAATTATATATATTCAAATCAACTGTTAACTGCTAAATATATTAGAAAACAATGTTATGTGTGTCCATATGTAAATGTGCATTGTAAGAGTAAAAGTGTAGCCTCTGCTGAAAGTAAAATGTTACATTTTCACTTTTCACCATGTGCAAATACTATGCAGACACGGATGCAGTGATCTATGGTGAATGCTGATCTGCATTTCAGTTTGTATATTCTGAGAAATGAAGAAACATTTAAAGTATGGGAAGAATACAAAATGAAGTCTTTGTAATGCTCAGTCAGTAATATGTTAACACTGACTACAGAAGAGATGTGCAGACAGAGCAAGAGTTAAAGCCTTTGCATAATGGTTATGAAAGACAGCAGCTTTTCTTACAATGCTACCATGTTTTTGGGAGGTATGAAAGGAGCAGGCTCCTTTAACTACATTATATGTATTTGTTGAAGACTGCTTTACAGAAAATTACAAAATAAAACTCATGCCAGGTAATCAAAGTCTTCTTGCACAAAAAAGCATCAATACATAACCATTGAATAATGGTCTTGTTTAACAGAAAATGTAGTCACATAAATGTTAAAAGATACTACACGTTGGTAAAATCAGAACTATTTAAAACATACCTCTGAGACTAGTGAACAGGATACCATGATTTCTTCCTTGATTTATTGAAAGAGATTGGACTGCTAGGTTTGGCTGTACCACTTGAGTATCATTGGTAGAATTATGCAAAGAAAAGACTTCTAAGGACTGTGTCAGTCTGTGTCAAAAAAGAAAAGAAAGGATAAAAATAAGCATAATTTTGATTAAACAAGTTCCAGAAATATGAATGCAGCTTTTTACTGTTAAATTTCAAAAATATGTATGTCTAAATATTGTAAGTGAACTAAGTGAGTTAAATCCAAAACCGGAAAAAAATCTCAACATCACATTAATAATGTTTTTAATAAATAAAAATTCAGACACACAAGAAGTTTTTTCTTTATTCTGTAATACTTTGACTTTGGACTGCATAGAACAGATTGCTAATTTGGGTCCATATTACCTTATCAAAAAGCTGTAGTATCGAATGGCTTTTCCTCGAACCAGAAAAGTCGAAAGCTGAAAATAGCAAAACCGCGAATGAGCAAATTTTTTCCCCTGGGAAAGAAATCGCTAGCCCTACCACCAACTACACACTAATCTAAACATAACAAAGTGGGGGGCTTCACACTGCACACCCCCCAAATGTGGGGGACCTCACCCCCACATCAAACAAGAATGGCTGAGGTTACCCAGATTATTTTTTAGACAAATTGATCCATGTGGTTACCTTTAAAAGGAGCGCTGGACACTTTAGAGCTATTTTGAATGGCTGTGAAACAGATGAGGTCTTATATTTGAACAATTACAGTAGTAGCCCCTCTTTGGGTGCGTTTATGGAGGATAGGACTGACCAAGTTAACCATAGCCTTGACTATTCTCTCTCATTCATCACCACTTTTACTAGTGATGTGTTTTATATTAAGAACATTTTGGAGAGAAATTGGAATTTTATTATTGCGGACGAGAATGTGTAGAAAAGGTTGCCACTCACTCCCAATATTGTATTTAGGAGGGGCAGCAATTTGAAGTACCTCTTAGGTAACAACATGATACAAACCCCGATCACTAAGGGTATGTTTAAATGTGAAGCCTGCAATATTTGCAGATTCATAGATACTGGTTCCTTGTGCCAAGTTAATAATACAAATATTGTTTGCAAGGGGAGGTATAACTGCTATTCTAAGGGGTGCGTGTACTTAGCTAAGTGCAATTCCTGCTTAGGTTTCTATATAGGTAAGACGGATAGGAAACTTAAGGAACGCATATATGAACATCAATATGCTATTAGGAACAGGAAAGCTGAGAATGCCTTAGCTAAGCACATATTTAATAACCCTGGTCATTCATCCTCATTTAGGATTATTGACCAGATCTGTTCTCAAATTAGGGGAGGATCATTTTCTTTATGGCGAGAATTATATTGGCAGCTCAGACTAGATGCCTTCAAATACCCAGGGTTAAATGATACATACTCAATAGCTTGCATTCTAAAACTAAGAAATTTGATGAGATAGTATTTTTATCTTTAGAATGTTATTTTTACCTTTGGAATATGCATTTTGTATAAAGTAATGTAGTTTAGGGACATACAGTTCTTGGTAATTTCAGATTTTATACTATACCTGTATTTAAATATTTTATAAGCTGTATTTTTATTATATATTATTTCTTATATGTTGTTTTATTGTTTGCTTAGTCTCATTGAACCTTTTTAAACATCTGACCATCATGTGCTTATTTTGTTAACTATTTAAATGTGATGTACTAGTTTTGTTGAACACTCTGAAGAAGTGGGTGTATGTGAGCCCACGAAAGCGCTTACTGTCACATTAAATTATTTTTTGTACCTTCTAGCCTTGCCTGTTTTTTGTTTTTATAGTAGTTCTACATTTGTTTTGTAGTATCATATAAACATTCAACATATATGCTATTTTCTCCATCAAAACAGAATTCACCAGATAAACCATTTTCTTGAATACTAATCTATAAGTCCTCCACATAAGACATATATCCTTCATTTCTTTTATCAAACCTTACCATAGTTTCATAATTAAATAATTTTCCCAAAAATTCTATCTCTAACAAAGATAATTAATTAATTGAAAACTACCCCTCCAATTTTCACATCGGCCAAACCCTTACTTTCATCTGTATTCAAAGTCATTTCCCATTTCCTTTAAACATCCATTCAAACAAACCGACACTTCCTTCATCAATATTTTATTCTTAGCAACCACTTCTATATTATCTACATATGTCGGACTCACCACATCCTTTCGCATCACATATCTAGCAGTTTTCATTTTATAAGCTACTTCACTCACTATCACATTCATTACTAATGTAAACAGTGTAACAATCATGGGACATCCATGTCTTATACAACAATTCATGCATATTTCTTTACTCAGTCACTCTTTCTCTAACAATCTTACTCTTTCTATTTTGATTTGCTGACATAAAAACTCTACTAATTATATTACCTCTTCCATACTTTTCCCTAACTTCTTTCAAACATCACACCCTACTGTATCAAATGCCTTACTACCTTCCATTTTACTTATAATATTATTCACAATTTCCCAAAGCATAAATAATAATTCCTGGCATACCTTCTTTTTTATACCATATGTACTTTATTCCATAATGTCCTTCATCTATCTCTCCCTTCGCCTCTGTATTATTCTCATAAAAACTATTAATCTGTATTACTTATTGTGGCAGGTCTCTATTTTTTTCATTCTTTTCATCTCTATTTCATATAAATTTTAATATCCCACTTCATAACTTTTCATAATTGAACCATTCTTTCAACCATTTATATAAAACTTTTACAAAATACTCCCCGGGATTCAGGAAGCCATTTTTTCTATGCAGGAACAGTGTAGGAGCTCCTGCATGGAAAATGGCTGCCAAGCAATTCAGGATAGTGCTGTTTTCATGTACACGAGCGGCCCTATACTGTTCCAGCATGGAAAACCTGGCAAACATGCAAATCACCTCATTTTCTGATGAAAACCATGCAAATGAGGTGATTTAGCAATTCACCAAGCTGCCAGGTCTCCGTGCTAGAACAGTGTCAGTGCAGAAAAGTATTCGGAAAATAACTGAGTACATTTCTGCAACTGCTAAAATGGAGGCATGACAGCTCATGAAAAAGCATGTTGGGCGTCCTCAGTGGTGCAGTGGTTAGCGTTGTCACCTTACAGCAAGGGGTTCTCTGGTTCGATCCTCAGCTGGGGTGCCTTCTGTGTGGAGTCTGCATGTCCTCCCTGTGGTTGCGTGGATTTCCTCCGGGTGGTCCGGTTTCCTCCCACATCCCAAAGACATGCTGTAGATGGACTGGACACCCTAAATTGACCCTAGGTGTGTGTGTGTGTGTGTGTGTGTGTGTGTGTGTGTGTGTGTGTGTGTGTGTGTGTGTGTGTGTGTGTGTGCCTTCTGTGGAAGATTGGGAATTGGGCTGGCAACTTGGCACTGTAAAACTCCACTACCAGTCATGAGTGGACAGGTGATCGGCTGTAGTGACCCCTAACTGGGAAAAGCTGAAAGAAGAAGAAGATGTACACTAGACATGCCAATGGCCAAATATAAGGCCATTGGCATTAAAAAGTGATTAATTATTAGGAAAATTAAACTTTTTTTTTGGGCTGATCGCAGCCGTCTAAGCATAGGGCAACAGCATACAAATGGGATCAGGCCGAAAATAAAAAAAAAAAAAAAATGGGAAAACTCAATTTTAAATTAAATCTGCATTTTGCCATTCTAGTCAATGGCATACAGAATATAAACAATACCAGGGAGCACTAGTTGTCAAGGGGAAAGGTTCCATTTTAGTGCAGTAACTAACAACCTACACACTGGGGTATGCAAATGAGGCGAGTTATAATGAGTCACATATTTCTTCAAAGTGTCAGCTTGGGGTCTATATTATATCACACACTCAGAAGAGCGAACAACACATAATCGACCCCATGTAAGCGAAAGCTTACAATATCTAAACATCAGAACAGCGATTCGTTGTTCCGGAAAAAAAAAACTGTAAAACATTACTTAATGTGGGGGGCTTCACCCCCACACCCCCCGATGTGGGGGGCTGTGCCCCCCACACCCCCTACTTAAATATACCAACTCCAAGATCGCACTACAGTATCGAAAAGGCAAAGTAGCGAAAGCGGCCAAACAAATTCTTTCCCAGGGAAAGAATTTGCTGAAAAGCTGCTTCACTATTTTGCCTTTTCGAGCTTCTCAGTTCGACAAAGAAGTATATGACAACCTGCGTTTGCGACAGTGTAATAGGGAGCCTCAGATTGTACCTAACCATGTAGGAGCAGCAATACAACAGTGCAAGTCTAAGAGCTGAATGACTTCATAAGGGGGTGTGTCATGCCTGCTCCCGTGTTTGCCCTTAGCTAAGCACAGCTAAGGAAGGGGGTGTGTCAGATGTGCCTGAGCACTGTGTACATAGCCTAAATGGGTTTTAAACATAAAAAAAAAACATAGAGGAAATGGCAGCACTGATTACATTTCAGCACTGGGTATGCATGCTGCACCTCGGGCCTTAAATAGAGAGGAACTGGGAATGGGAAACAGCAGTAGGAAGGCAATCAAGGAGAACTAGCATAGCTGGCAGGTGGAATGTATCAGAATTAACCAATTACACATGCAGCAGCCCAGCACAGTACTATAAACTATGCAAACACCTTTCAGACTGTTTTTTCCCCACAAACTCTACACCACCGGTGTATAACGATGGGGGATTTTTAACTGGCAAAACTAACTAAAAATGTTAGAAGCTGCTGCTGCTTTACTCCATCAATATGTGCCAGAGACTGAGGGTGGTGAGGAAGAGAATGCTGACAACCAACCCACAGTGAGGCAGAGGAGAAGAGCGTACAGACCCAGGGTAAATTACTAGGGCCTACATGAGCTGGAGATAGTGGAGTGTTATAGGGTGGACAGGGACATTCTACAGCAAATCATCCAGCTGTGCCATCCTTGCCTCACACACAAAACCAACAGAGGGGAACCCATCCCAGTGGATACCAATGAGCACATATATTTCCCCAACACCCGTGAGGCATTGACCACAAGGATACGTCTCTTCCACTGTATAGCAGAATACCCTGAGGTAGTTGGTGCTATAGACTACATGCACATCCACCTCAAAACACCACCCAGTGAGCGGGGTAGGGTCTAAATAAACCGCAAGGGCTTTCCCTCCATCAACTGTCAGGTCATGTGCGATGCCCAGGGCATTATCATGAATGTGTATGCTGGCAGTCCTGGAAGCTGCCATGACTCCCACATCTGGCATTGCTCACAGCTGTATCAGGGGGTTGACAGGGGGAACATCCCTTATGGCCATCTAGTGGGGGATGCTGGCTATGCACTGGAGCCATGGCTGATGACACCCATCAGAAATGCACACACACCCAAACAAGAACACCATAATGAGGCACACGCACAAACCAGGATCATTGTAGAACATGTGTTTGGTTGCTCAAGTCATGGTTCTGCTGCCTTGACGTATCCGGTGGAGCCTTGCAGTACTCTCCAGCTACATGAACACAAATGTTCATAGTATGTGCCATGCCACACAATATGATCCTGTGGAAACAGCTGCAGCAGGAACAGCACGGGGCAGGGTCACACAGCCCCCCATCATTGCCAAGGCCAGCACAGGCACAGATGGACTCGAAGGAGGAACTTCCTGAGCCTGCCCCTGTAGGCAGAAGGAGGCATACCCAGTATGCCCAGGCCTTGGCAAAGAGGCAACGCATGGCACACACTGACACTGTAGGGACCCAGGGACTGATACCTCTCTCTGACTCACACATACAGTAAAAGGGATGCCAAACATGACACTACCTGTGCTTTACCATGTATAGAGAGTGTACTACATGCATCTGACATAGCAGCCCTCCAGCACCGTCCTCAATACTGACCCAGCAACAAGGTAAGTCACCTTTCCTATCAATTACTGAATGGGGTAGTATGTTATGAAAGTTGTATGTGTGGTATGGATGCAAGCAAGCAAGGGAATTGGGTGGCTGAATGGGATAGCAGCAGACAGCTGACAGCTATATGGGTCAGCAGACATTTCTTTCTCAGTCTTCATACCCTGCAGGACGTCCATGCTACTGCAAACCTTTTATTCTGTCAGCTTTCAGGTTTGCCAGGGCAATATTTAATAAGTGTCCCTATTTTTGTGGCTTTGTCCCCCCATTATTTATGGCTTTGTTCTGCTTTATTGCTCTGGGAGGATGAAAAGTATGTGATGCAGGCATCTGGGCACTATGCAGAGACCTGTACAGTTAACGGCTATGGCTGTATGGCACTTTTAAAATGCAGAGGTGTATGACAGATTCTGTCACACACCCTCTGCATTTCCTTACTGATCTACTATTTCAGTGTCTGCGGAAACTGACATAGCTATATTATTATCTGTCGGTGTCCATAGACATTGACAGCACTTGCAAAGTGTTGTACGGCACTTTAACAATGCAGAGTGTGTGTGACAGAACCTGTCACACACCCCCTGCATTGTTTCTTGCTCAACTAGCTATTTCAGTGTCCGCGGACTCTGAAATATTCATTTTAATTTCATTTCAGTGTCCGTGAACACTGAAATACGTTTAAAAGTGCTGTGTAGCTCTTTCTGAGTGCAAGGGTGTGTGGTCAATGTCCATGCACTACTTAAACACGCCCCCTGCACTCGTTCATTGTTCGTGTCCGTTTAGCTTTAACTGCAGCACGCCTTCATGAATATGCAAGGCGCGCTGCTGTTAATGCTAATGTTACATGGACACAAAACACTCTGTACAGGAATAGCACTATTCCTGCACAGAGTTTATTGAATCCAAGGGATGGGAAAGAATATTAGTCCGGTTTTGTCACCCAGGTGATTTCTTAGCCTGTCATTTAGGTGTTTCTGTCAGATTGCTGTAACATATTGTGTAGCAGTTCTTCAGTACTGTTGATCACTGTTATGATTTTGCTTTTCATATTTATTGATCTGTGGGTGTGTGTGTGTGTGTGTGTGTGTGTGTGTGTGTGTGTGTGTGTGTGTGTGTGTGTTTGTGTGTGTGTGCGCACGCGCGTGAGGTGGATTGATGGCCTTGTCCTTTGTGAACTGCATGCATCTTTGACAAGGTAACTACTTCTTATGTTTGTAATTCAAAATTATTATTTATTTTGCAAACAGACTGCTTATTCCTGCTGGACTAAATCTGTCACAGGCTGGATTTGATATGATGACTTGTTTCAGTCTCCTTGTTCTTCTATCTTACTGGTTTTATAGTTACTGACTTTGTTACTTTTGCATATTGTTTTAACTTCTTGTTTCACTGAAATTTAATTTAATTAAATTTTGATGCTTACTATTGCAAAATATCCCATATGAAAGAATAAATAAGTATAATGTATTCATGGTAGTTTTCTTTGTCTAAATAAAATAACATCACATACAGCTGAACAAGTAGTCGAATACAAGTATTAGTGACACTAAACGGTTGTTACATTGTGACTGATTGCTATACCTAAAAATCAGCAATCATCTAGTCATACAGCAATATATCACACCAACCTTCAATTCAGATAACATTGTATGGAATAACAGCATACTCCATCAGACATTATCAGGGTCACTGCACTAACTGAGAAGTGAAGCCGAACAGCCTCACAACAACTCTGCAAATAACTTACAATGACATGTCTTACTCTGCCTGGCTTGTTAGGATTATCAAGTACATCAGGCAGTAAATATTATCATACACTCACCTTTTTATGTTAGAATTTGTGTGCATTCCGTCTGCTAAATCACATATGATTCCTATCATGACATACAATTTATTTCCTCTTCTGCTCTGACCAGCACTTTATAAAGTCAAATGCCCTGTCTTGGAAGGACCCAAGAGCAAACATGGAGAATAATACACAGAATAACAAACAGTTTTGTACAGTGAGATTACCATTTTTATAACTTTAGTAACCTTACTTCACTACAGCATCATAGGTTGAACCGTTATCATCGAAAGATGTGTCATTTGCATCGAGAAGTTGGCTGACCGTAATGATTGCTACTGCTGCTGCCTCTGAAGTCTAGTAAAGAAAAATGATGCAAAAAGTGATTGTAGGAAAAAAGCTTCCTAACAATGTAGACAAGTTCCACATTACTAGAGCTGTAAAACATGGCACCTAACATTGCATTCAGCATTTCATCAGTGGACTGTCTGAGACATACTGACATGACCATTGGTTGTATAACATCATGATAATCTTTAACATTTACTGGAAGATATTCTATTTCTGTGCTGATCTGTAAACTACTGTTTCATAGTAGTTCCTTTTTAAGTGTCTTCTCTGATGTTTCACCAACAAAAATGCATTGAAAAAAGAACATTTAAACAGCACTCCCCTATTTCAATAAATTGCTGTGGTTAAGAGGTAATTATATGTCACTTGAAATATTAATATTATTTATACAGAAATGTGACACTGCCAGCCCAGCTAGATAAAACTTTGTAAATAATTATATGTCATTTGTGAATAGTAATATGATTTGCATACTTTCCTTAAAAATGTAAGAAAAATATATGTTCTGTACTAAGCTTCAAGACTCTAACCACAGTGCACTCTGCTGGAAAAGAGCAGAAATGTGTATAAACTATATGTCAATGCAAATGTATGGTTTCATAGTAGAGTTAACTTGCAAAACTCTATGAAAATAAGTTGATAAGTATAGAGTTTTATGATGTGTCATAAAGTTAGTTTATCTCAATTAAGAGACAGGATGTCTAGGCTAGGGACTTCTTTCTATTGTCTGGAAACAGAGGCAATTACAGGTTTCCAAAGTAATTATTTTACAACTTTCAGTTTTAGGCAAGCTTCTAACAGAGAATTGTCAGCTTCCGAGAGAGAAGTATTTTTAAAAGAGACATAATAAAAATGTAACTTCCTGCTACCATGGGAAACTTAGGCATAGGTGACAAGAATGACATAATCTGAGATGATTCAGCAGTAATGTGTATTATTAACTTACCAACTATCTCAGAGAGAGCATTTTATAATTTTTTCTGGACCTGTAAACATCCTCTCACCAGTACTTCTTACATTGCTCTGTAAGCAAGTTATTTAGAACATAGTTTCTTCTTAGAGATAGATAAGAATATAGTAAGATTAATTAGATGTTTTCTGTATTCATGTGACACTGTCCTACAATGTTGTTTTAAAGTATTTCCTGTGATTCTGAACTTTATTGTCACTGTGTTGAGTTAATGAGTATTGTCTTGTGCCTTTATTATTAATTATTACATATTTTTAAACCTTTTCATTGTGGCTGGTTTTGTGTAAAGATATATAAGCTTTTAGAGTACCTGCATGCATTTTGTGACACTGTATAGGCCACTCCTAAATAGCCATAGCCTTGGACACACTTACTATTTGGATAATAGTAACATTGCACAGTAGAATTGGACACCCTTTGGTAAGGGCCTTTATAGTAGCTGATAAAGGTGGTTGGTGGCAAGCGGTACTACTCTATAGTCTGGGCAGAAGGGGGCATAGCACGAGAACCTGTGCCAGCCTTCCCCAGGAGTGTCTGTGTGTTTGTATATGAATTAAATCTCAAAGTGTGTGTGTGTGTGTGTGTGTGTGTGTGTGTGTGTGTGTGTGTGTGTGTGTGTGTGTGTGTGTGTGTGTGTGTGTGTGTGAGTGTGTCAGCTACTTGGGCAGGGGCATGAAGCACTGGTTGGACAGAGAGGGTGTTGAGATCTGAACCCTATAGCTGTGCCAGTGGGGAGTCTTATTGGAGATCTGGAGAGAGAAGGAGAAACCAGCCCCAGACTGACAGTGATCTCTGTGTGCTCTTAAGGGAAATTGTACTTTACTGTGTGCGTACTAGTCACCCTCCCAATGTGCATGTCCCTCACTGGTGTTAGTGGTGAGGATCGCAGCTCCTTGACTACTGGGCCAGTGCACGGGCATCACATATTAATTGTTTGGCAGTGGTGGGAGAGCCACATCAAATACAAATTGGTTGATAGCGATGAGATAGCCCATGACATATTAAGTGGCTTGTAATAGTCTGGACATTGACTTCCTGTAGCTTGTGTACAGTGATCACTGAAGATGTTTTTGTACTCTAAATCAGCCACACAGTGAACATTCAGAGTTCATATCACAATTGTTGGCTAACACGTTTGTTAGCTTAATTAGTCAGGGAGAGCAGGGAGGCATGTCAGCAGAGGAGTATGGCAAGATGACAAGGAGCCAGTTGGCTGAGATGTGCTATGCTAAAGGAGTGGTGCATGGAAACCTGACTAAAGCAGACATGACTGCAGCTTTAGTCACAGCTGCATCAGAGAATAGCAACCAGGAAGATGATCAGACTGGCCATGGAGATGTACAACACTCAAAGAATGGACAGCTCAACCTTTCTACAGAGGACTTAAAAAATCCATCTGGAGCTAAAGAGACTTCAGTTGGAGGCCAAGCTTTTGGAAATAGAAGCAGCAGAGAGACTGAGGCATCTAGACACTGAGGAAAATGAGAAACTGCAATGTCTGCAGGCTGAGGAGTATGAGAAACTGCTATGCCTGGAAGCTGAGGAGAAGGAGAGGCAGAGGTAACATGAAAAGGAGATGATGACTCTTCGCCAGAGTCATGGAGGTAATGGAGAAGGGAGTAACCAAACCCCAGAAGCAACAAAGGTCAGTACATTTCTTCCACAGTTTACAGAGGGGGATAATTTTGATAATTTCAATCATATGTTTGAGAGAGTATGTAAATATTATAATGCTGACCAAGGGCTCTAGGTATGGTTCCTGACCCCCTTACTCCATGGTAAAGCTGTAAATGTTCTATCCAAACTGTCTGATAATGACTTTTTTAATTATAATGTTGTAAAGAATTGTTTTTTAGAATTTTTTTTAAGCTAACACCTGAAGCTTATAGGAAAAAGTTTTGTGAGCATCGACACAAGGCAGATGAAAGTGTGTGTGAATATGTTGCTGAACTAAGCACTTACTTTCATAGATGGGTGAGTGGATGTCAGGTCACCACTTTTGAAGGGCTGGCAGACCTTTTGGTGAGGGAACAAGCCCTTAGCACTTTGTCTGAAGACATGAGAATCTGGTTAGCTGATAGACAATGCCTTACTGTTGATGAGTTGGTGAAGAAGGGAGACCTATACCTAGCAAGCAGGGCATCACTGCACAGGAAAAGGACACCCAGTGCTGCTCATAGGTCTAAGGGAACCCACGGTCGACAGCCCAGACTGCCCCAACAGAATCTAACAGTAGCAGGGGAAGCCACTAGTCCAGGTACGTCCAGTACCTAGGGTTAAATGTTTTAAACGCACCAGTGGGGCCATGTAGCATAAAGATGCCCCCGGAGGCAGGGTGGGGAACAAAAGGTGGGAGAGCCAGTAAGTGGGAATGACAAAATGGCAACAGTAGGTTGTCTTGAGACAACAAGGGTACCAAACTACCACAAGAGGTTATATCCTATCTTAGTGAATGGCAAAGAGACCATTGCTAAGAGACACAGCCTCTGACATAATCATTGTGAAGCCTGCAATGGTTACGGAGGAGCATTACTTGCCTGAGCAGTCTACTCCAGTCAGAGCTTTAGGAGGGACCCCATTCCACATACCTTTGGCAGGGTTCATCTTGACTGGAGGGTGGAAAAGGAAGCCAGCAAGCAGGTGTGTTTGTGGATATCCCTGTAGATGTCCTGATAGGGAATGATTTTTGATAATGCAGTACTGTGTGTTCATGCAGTTACACACAGTCAGGCTTGGAGACAAGCATGTGGGTCTGGTAGCCTAGGGGAGACCCAGACAGACCGCACACTTGCAGCCAGGACTGGTGAGGTGGTTACTTCAGAGAGGGAGCTGCCCTGTAGCAGTGAGAGTGAAGGTGAGCCACAGCTGCTTTTGGGTACTGCTGTTTCCTTGTACAGAGTGACTGCATGGACAGAGGTGAGTAGTAGTACCCAGGCTGACAGTGAGGCACCGCAGTCAGAGGATTCCAGACTTAGTGTGGAAACGGAGCTGGGAAGGGGTTACAAAGAGAGAGATGAGACAGGCTCAGCACTCAGACACTACATTACAAGGCCTGAGAGAGGTAGCTAGTGAGGCACCTGATTCTCAAGGGAAGGGGGAGTCTGTATACTGTGACAAAGGATTACTGTATAGAGAGTGGACTCCTGAGGGAGGGCTAGAGTGTGAGAATACAGCAGTTGGCAGTTCCTAGAGTCTACCATCTGGCACTTCTAGCCATAGTCCATGACATTCCCTTTACAGGCCATATGGGCATAAAGCATACAAAGAAAACGTATTATGCAGAACTTCTACTGGCCTAGAATTTCCAGAGCTGTAACAGGGTACTGCAGGACCTGTGAGCAGTGCCAGGAGACAAGGTGAAAGCTCCTTTGATACCTTTGCCTGTGATTGAGGAGCCATTTCAGAGGGTAGCTATGAATTGTGGGGTCTCTGAGTACTCCAAGTTCCACAAGGAAAAAGTATATCCTAGTGGTAGTAGATTATGCTACAAGATACCCTGAGGCAGTAATTCTGTCCTCCATTGAAGCAGAAAAGGTGGCAAATGCTTTGTTAGAGATTATCAGCAGGGTAGGTTTCCCAAAAGAAATACTGACTAACAGAGGTGCCAATTTTATGTCAGATCTGCTGGCTTGTCTGTGGAAGTACTGTGGGGTGAAACACCTAAAGACCACCCCCTACCATCCCCAGACTAATGGTCTTGTTGAGAGGTTAAACTCTGCACTCATGACCATGCTATGGGCATTTACAGACCAATTTAAGAGGGTGTGGGACAAATATTTTTCCCATCAGTTGCTTAATTACAGAGATTCCCCAAGAATCTACAGATTTTTCACCCTTTGCGTTGCTGTATGGGAATAGGGTGAGGGGGCCTCTAGACTTAATTTGAGATGAGTGGGAGGGTGAGTGTGAATCCCATAAGGAGTCTATTGTGGCATATGTCCTAAACCTCAGGACAAGGCTCAGGGAACTCATAGGCTTGGCCCAGGGGAACCTGGCAGAAGTTCAACAGCAGAAAAAGGTCTAGTATGACAGGGATGCTCAAGCTAGAGAGTATGCTGTCAGACACAATAAGCTGCAGGCAGCTTGAGAGGGACCCTACAAGGTGGTAAGGAAGGTCAGTGATGTTAACTACATGGTAGAACTGCTAGGCAGAAGGCAGGGGCACAAACTGTAGCATGTTAACATGATGAAGCAGCACCATGTGGATACAGGACCCCAAAGGCCTATTAGACAGGCCCCTTATAGGGTGCCTGAGAGAGTGAAACAGACTCTGAGGGAGGAGATACAGGAAATGTTGGAACTAGGGGTAATTTAGGAGTACGGCAGCCCCTGGGCCTCCTCCCCAGTGCTGCTGGTACCAAAGAAGGATGGCAGCACCAGGATCTCTGTGGACTACAGGAAATTAAATTGTCACAGAGTCAGATGTTTGCCCCATGCCTAGGACAGATGAAGCCCTAGAGCAGCTGGGTTGGACTAAGTATCTTACCACCATTGATCTTACCAAGGGTTACTGGCAGGTATCCTTGACTCCCAATGCTAGAGAGGTCAGCCTTTGTGACTTCTTTTGGCTTGTATGAGTTCACAAAGATGACCTTTGGGATGAAAAATGCCCCAATGACTTTTCAGAGGCTGGAATATCATATCCTAGCAGGAGCAGGAGATTTTGCCCTTGCTTTTCTAGATGATATTGTCATCTACAGCCATTTCTGGCAAGAGCACCTTCAGCATGTCCGGGATGTGCTGGGCAGACTACAGAGGGCAGGGTTGACCATTAAGTCCAGCAAATGTCAGGTGGGTATGGCAGAGGTCTCCTACCTAGGACATAGAGTGATGACTGGCAAGATCAGGCCAGAACTGGCCGAAGTAGAAGCCATTCAGGCATGGCCTGCACCTGTTACCGAAAAGCAGGTGAGGGGATTTTTAGGGACAGCAGGGTACTACAAAAAGTTTGTCCCCAGTTACAGTACCATAGCTGCTCACCTCACAGACCTGACAAGGAAAAACAGGCTAGATAAGGTAATGTGGACCCCAGCAATGTAAGCAGGCATTCCAGAAGCTTAAAGAAGCTTTGGAAGGCCCCCCTGTGTTAGCCTGTCCAAATTACAGCAAATAATTTGTTGTGCAGGTGGATGCTTTGAACCATGGGGTGGGGGCTGTTTAGAGGAAGAAGAGCACCCAGTGGCTTATCTCAGCCATAGGCTCCAACCTAGGGAGGAATGCTATGCAGCTGTAGAAAATGAATGTCTAGCCATAGTGTGGACATTGCAGAAACTTCAGCCTTATCTGTATGGAAGAAAATTCACTGTAAGTTACAGATCACAATCCCCTAACATTGTTACATTGAGCCAGCCAGAAAAATGCCAAGTTGCTATGGTGGATCCTAGAGTTGCAAGCATATGATATGTCAGTGTAGCACTGCAGTGGGAACAGCAATGCCAACACAGATGGGCTCTCAAGACAGGGAATGGGGTAAGGTATTCCCAGATAGACTCAACCCTCTCAAGCAACGTTTCTCAAGGGACACTTGAAGAGCTAGCTTGAGTTCTCACTGGGGGAGAAATGTGATAAACAGATATGCTGCCAGCCCAGCTAGCTGGAATTTTGTAAATAATTATATATCACTTGAAAATATTAATATGATTTATATAGAAATGTGACACCACCAGCCCTGCTAGATAGAATTTTATAAATAATTCTATGTCATTTGTGAATAGTAATATGATTTGTATACGTGCCTTAAAAATGTAAGAAAACTATATGCTCTGTACTGAGCTTCAAGATTGTAACCACAATGCACCCTGCTGGAAAAGAGCAGAATGTGTATAAACTATATGTCAATGCAAATGTATAGCTTCATAGTAGAAATTGGGACATACAGAGTTAACTTGCAAAACTCTAAGAAAATAAGTTGATAAGTAAAGAGTTTTACAATGTGTTATAAAGTTAATCTCAACTAAGAGACAGGATGTCTAGGCTAGGGGCTTATTTCTATTGTCTGGAAACAGGGGTAATTACAGGTTTCCAAGGTAATTGTTTTACGACTTTCAGTTTCAGGCAAGCTTCTAAGAGAGAATTGTCAGTTTCTGAGAGATAAGTATGTTTAACAGTGATATGTTAAAAAAATTAAGTTCCTGCTAGCCTGGGAAACTTAGGCAGAGATGACAAGAATGATGTAATGTGAGATGATTCAGCAGTAATGTGTATTATTAACTTAAGAACTATCTCAGAGAAAGAGATCATTTTGTATCTTCTTCTGGACTTGTAAACATCCTCTCACCAGCAATTCTTACCTTGCACTGTAAGCAGGTTATTTAAAACATAGTTTCTCTTAGAGACAGATAGGATTATAGCAAGTCTAGTTAGATGTTTTCTATATTCATGTGACTGTCCTACAATGTTGTTTTAAAGTATTTCCTGTGATTCTGAACTCTGTTGTCACTGTGCTGAGTTAATAAGTATTGAATTGTGCTTTTATAATTTATTATTAAATATATTTAAACCTTTTAATTGTGGCTGGTTTTGTATACAGATTTATAAGCTCTTAGAGTACCTGCATGCATTTGGTGACACTGTATTGGCCACTCCTAAACAGCCTTAGTCTTAGAAACACTTACCATTTGGATAATAGTAACATTGCACAGTAGAATTGGACACCATTTGGTAAGGGACTTTATAGTAGCTGATAAGGGTGGTTGGTGGCAAGTGGTATATAGTCTGGGCAGAAGTGAGCATAGCAAGAGAACCTGTGCCAGCCTTCCCCAGGAGTGTCTGTGTGTTTGTATATAAATCAAATCTCAAAGTGTGTGTGTGTGTGTGTGTGTGTGTGTGTGTGTGTGTGTGTGTGTGTGTGTGTGTGTGTGTGTGTATATGAGCTACTTGGACAGGGACATGAAGCACTGGTTGGACAGAGACAGTGCTGGAGGTTCTGGCTTGAACACTCAGCTGAGATCTGAACCCTATAGCTGTACCAGTGGGGAGTCTTATTGGGGATTTGGAGAGAGAGGGAGAATTCATCCCTAGACTGACTGTGATCTCTGTGTGCTCTTAAGATAAATAGTACTTTACGGTATGTGTGCTAGTCATCCTGCGAATGTGCCCAACCCTCACTGGTGTTAGTGGTGATGATTGATGCTCCTTGATTACTGGGCCAGTGCATGGACATCACAGATGCAGTGCTACAGGATTTTGGAGAGAGGAGAGAGTATGGCAATAGGGTGGTAATTAGAGAGCTCTACAGAGATTCCACCCTTGTGGATAGCTATGGTGTAGATTTTTTTTCAATGAGTAGGGACAGTGGATTCATTGACTGAGCAGTTTATGAGAAAGGTGGTAGAGGATGGACCAGTTAATTGGGGAGAGATAGTTGTTGAATGTATTAGGGTTAAAGCTGGTAAGCTTATGGCATTCCCTGAATTTATGAGGTCTACTGAGGTGGGAGGAGAATCTTTGGACACATATAGGGGTGTGGTCACTAATTGAGTTGGGCAGGGATTCAGGGTAGTGACAGAGGTTAGGACGGGAGACAAGTATCTAGTCAAGGGTAGAGTAGGTGTTAGTAGGTGTACAGATAAGTTGTCTGTAGCCATACAGGTACATTCCGGAAGTAGAGGTGTTAGAGGTGAGGGCAAGCCAATTGATATTAATAGTCACCTAGCATGATAGTTTTTGTTAGGTATACTGTTAGCTAGCCAGTGAAGGATCTGTTCTAGTAAGGGTATGTTTTCTTTAGGGGGGGTATGTAGATGGCAACTATTGTTAGGGTTTTGTGGTTGTTTAGTTTGCAGTTGGCGATGATGACTTCAGTTGGGTGAAAAGAGGGGGGTGGGTTGGATAGGGGGATAAGAGTAGATGGTCAAAATACATAATGGCAACACCTCTACCTTTTTGTGTGATCTATTGTGGTGTAATAGGTTCATAGGTTCATAGGTTCATACTAGGCTATCTGCCCGAGGGCATTTACAAGCCTAGCCCATCGTTTTGTGGCTTACGCCACCCCTTAAGTATGGGGAACTATACCCATTATTTTGCTGTGCCTCTGTCGAGCAGTGACACTGAGGTAATCCCTGGGGTATATCTGCGATCTCCCATCCATTGGTCAAGATTTCTCTTGAACAAGGCCAGCGAGGTGCTCTGCCTCACATGTACCGGGATTTTGTTCCACAGCATAGGGAGTCTTTGGGTGATGAATCTATCCCTCCAGCACGTCCTATTAATAGCCGTGTCGAGGTTTAAGTCTCCGCCCTTGTGGCTCTGATGGATCTAGATTTTTTGAGGTGAAGCATATTCATCAAATCTGGGTTTGACATAGCCTTGTATGTTAGGCAAAGGTCACCTCTGAGCAAGCGGTGGCGACTGAATAGAGCTGGAGTTCTTTCAGTCGGGCAGCATAGGACAGATTTTTGAGACCCTTTATCCTTTTGGTGAGGAACTTTTCTGGCCTCTCCAGCTGCTGCAAGTGTCGGGTCAGATACATTCCGAATGGGGCATTGTACTCAATCATTGGTCTGATGAGTGATGAGTAAAGGGAGACTATGACCTCCCTTGATCTAGATGAGAATCCCTTCATGATAAGGTGGGCAATGTAGAAGGTCTTCCTAACTACTTTAGCTACATGGGTGTCGAATGACAGAAAATGCTGTAAGTACTGTTAGTTCTGGACCACTTTATCAGAAGAATGTCTTGTGGAATCATTTCAACACCCACTTGCTTGGATAAAGAGACTTAACTGTTTGTAAATATAGCTTATTTTGTTCTGGACCACTGTGGGGTTGAGGATCAGATGTTCAGTGCAGGCTGTGAAAAGACTAAAGTGGAATGCTGACACAAAGGGGAAAGCAGGGAGGCAGCCATGTATAATATGTTGTTTGTTGTGTGACATAGGTGATGCTGGATATGGGCGGGAGCTCAGGTATATATTATACATACAGTGGATATAAAAAGTTTACACACCTGTGTTAAAATGCCAGGTTTTTGTGATATAAAAAAATGAGACCTGAATAAATAATTTCAAAACTTTTCCCATATTTAATGTGACCTATAACCTGTACAATTCAATTCAAAAACAAACAAATCTGTTAGGGAAAAATATAATAAATAAAAAACATACAATATGCTGGTTGCATAAGTGTACACACCCTTAAACAAATATTTTGTTGTGTGTGTACACCCTTAAATTAATACTTTGTTGAAGTACCTTTTGATTTAATTATAGTACTCAGTCTTCTTCGGTATACACCTGCCATCAAGTAAAGAGACTCCGATTAACCCAAAATAAAGTAATGCTGTCCTAGTAGCATTTTCCTGACATTTACTCAGTTGCCTGCTTCAGCAAAAACCATGGTTCACATAGAGCTTACAAAGCATCAAAGGGATCTCTTTGTTGAAAGGTATCAGTCATGAGAAGGGTACAAAAAATGTTCACAGCATTGGATATACCATGGAACACAGTGAAGACAGTCATCAAAAAGTGGAGAAAATGTGGGACAACAGTGATGTTGCAAATAACTGGACGTCCCTCCAAAATTGATGAAAAGACAAGATGAAAACTGGTCAGGGAGGCTGCCAAAAGACCTGCAGCAACACTGAAGGAGCTGCAGGAATTTCTGGCAAGTAGTGGTTGTGTACTACATGTCACGAGAATCTCCTGTATTCTCCATATGTCTGGGTTATGGGGTAGGGTTGCAAGACGGAAGCCTTTCTTTACACAGAAAAACATCCAGGTGGAGCTAAAATTTGAAAAACAATGCATCAAGTCTCCCAAAAGCATGTGGGAAAAATGTTATGGTCTGATGAGATCAAGGTTGAACCTTTCGGCCACAATTCCAAAAGGTATGTTTGGCGCAAAAACAACACTTTGCTTCATCAAAAGAACACCATCCCCATGGTGAAGCATGATGGTGGAAATATGCTTCGGGGTTGCTTTTTTTAAGCTGGAACTGGGGCTTTAGTCAAGGTGGAGGGAATTATGAACAGTTCCAAATACCAGTCACTTTTGGCCCAAAACCTTCCGGCATCTGCTAGAAAGCTGAAGATGAAGAGGAATTTCACCTTTCAACACTGCAATGACCCCACGCATACATCCATATCAGCAAAAGAATGGCTTCACCAGAAGAAAATTAAAGTTTTGGAATGGCCCAGCCAGAGACAAGACCTAAATCCAATAGAAAATCTGTGGGGTGACCTGAACAGGGCTGCACACAAGAGATGCCCTTGCAATCTGACAGATTTGGTGCGCTTTCACAAGGACGAGTGGGCAAATATTGCCAAGTCAAGATGTGCCATACTGATAAACTCCTACTCAAGAAGACTGAATGCTGTAATTAAATCAAAAGGTACTTCAACAAAGTATTAGTTTAAGGGTGTGCACACTTATGCAACCAGCTTATTGTAAGTTTTTTATTTTTTATATTTTTTCCCCTAACAGATTTGTTTGTTTTTTAATTGAATTGTACAGATTATAGGTCACATTAAAGGTGGGAAAAGTTTTGAAATTATTTATTGTGGTCTCATTTTTTATATCACAAAAACCTGCCATTTTAACAGGGGTGTGTAATTTTTTTGTATCCACTGTGTATGTATGTATGTATATGTGTATATATATATATATATATATATATATAGATCACCTTCAGATGCCACACACAAATCACCGACACCACAAAGACCGACAACAAAAAACCACAACGCAGAAAACAATCATAATACCATTACACACACACACTACCGTAAACAACATGACCCTAACCCTAAGGTCCGACACTACCTACCTGCACCTAACTCTTCTTACCCACTAACCCCAAGATCCGACACTACTGCACACTCACCCTACCTGCACTAACCCTAAGTCACTTACCACCCTAACCCAAGGTCCGACACTCCCTAACCCTAACTCACTAACCCACCCCTAACCCCACCTAACACTAACTCCCTCACTCTATCGCACACTTACCGAGTCCGTCGGGTTCTCACCTTGTCGGTCATGGCATCTGAAGGTGACCCATATATATATATATATATATATATATATATATATATATATATCAAGAGGGACACTACAATACACTATGGTCATCTGCAGCAAGACTTTTGTTGAGTGTGTCAAGTTGCACAGCATGACGATACTCAAATAAATGGAGTGGCAGGTGAACATCTTGGCCCTCACCCTCTACTTCTACTAGCAGAATGAAGGCAGGATAAGAAGTCATAGGATGAACATACAGTAGTAGTACCACAGCCATGTCAGAAGCAGATGCAGTAAATCTACATCACCATTCCCATACATGTTAGGGGTGAATAGGACATAATCATCATGACTTGCACAGGTGGGGAGGACACAGTAACAGGAGACTACAACACTATGAAACAGGACAGAGTCATGGGAGATGAACACAATAGACACATAGCCTGGGAGGTTGTGCGGAGTCAGGGATCACATTCTTCATAGGTGATATCAAGCTGCCAAAACACGACCATTGGAGTTTTCCACTGTATTGGCTTGTGTTACTGGGACTTGATGTGGGTTTTGGATGTGTGGGGATAGAATGACCAGATTGTAAGTGTTGACCCCAATGCGGCATACTGTATGTTGATCCACATTACCATCCTTGCCTACAAAGTGGTCATCACTCAAGACAGGGAGGAGATGGACTGTATGCCAATGGGCACCAGTGAAGGTGAGTATGATGTGAATAGGTGTATTCAACTTCATGAGGCATACCTTGTGTTGTTGTCCATGACCTGGCTGATACAATGATGGGCTAATCTCCCTCACCAGAATATATCTTCTTTGGTGAATATGTACACCTCAGAGGTGGTACTCATTTCAGATGCTTTGTGAGCTGGAGATATAGGTGGAGCCTATAAGAGAATCTCAGATAGAAGGTGTCCTTCATGCCACACCAATGCCACATGGTCAACCTGTACTTCTATAGTGTCCTCTGTAATGCCAGACGTATGTGACACTTCTCCCCCAGCAGTGTTGCAAACAATGGCACTGTGCCATTAGACTGCATCACTTGTATGTTGCCATCCTCATCATCTGCAGATGCCCTACTGATTTAAACCATATGTCATCCTGTTATGCTGGATCATTTGTCAGTAGAACCTGTGAAAGCTGCAGTACATATGGCACCATTACCAGCCTACACACACATGGCACTGTGACATTTTGTGGCATGAATAGTACCACACATTAAAATACAGCTTTAGCATGCTTGGACACATACACACACACCTTGTTTGCAAGTTGCTGAATTGTCTGGAAAGACAGATATGCAGGTGGGGCATGGTCAGTCTTTGCCTTCCAATGCAGTGGAATGTACTACACTGCCCTGCAGTGGACATTACTAACCTGATGATCCCCCACATGACATGTATGTGGTTCATTTGAGCCCAATTTGCACATCCAAGTCATCCCCAGGAATGAAGGGTTGTTTCTCCTATCAGGTGAGTTTGACCTAACCCTCTTCAGTCTCATTGAGCTTCTTCAGTGCTAGTGGTCCCCTCTATGTAGACCTGGCTATCATTATGCTCCATGCCTTTTTCTTTGCATGTAGTATCATATTAGTAACCCTTTGTCAAACGTGTTGCAGAGACCTATTATAGCCAACCTCAACATTTAGTGCATGCATGACTCCTTGCCATATCTGGTCCCAATAATGCATGATTGTTGCACATTTGCCCATAAGGCTTGTGCCACATTTGTGGAGTGCCTACTGTAGCACTTCTTCCTCATGGATAGTGAACCTTTCCAGGTGTCGCCTCCCTCAGGTAGCTATATCAGTACATATGCATCCATGAACAAAAGTTGTTAGTCACTAAGTGTGTATGGTATGCTGTGGGATGCCCATACCTACAGCCACATCACACCCTTTAGGTATGTGTTTACCAGACACAGTTACTACTATACCCAACCCCCACCCCCATTTTTATGCAGATGTAATGGCCACAGACTCTACACCCTTAACACACCTGTTAATTAGCTTCAGTTGGAGCTATGCACAGCCTCGCACAAATTACATAATGTAACCATGGCTTAACATATGGGCTTGGAAATTCAAAACTCCTGTAGCATGTTCTTCAAAAGGTTTTCATTGTACATGGTTGCACTACCCTATACACAGCCAAAGGCAGACCATGCAGTGCCATACCACTGTTCTAAGTTCCTGGTTACATGTACATCATATGATCTGCCTCAGTGTGATTTTATATCCACTGAAGGATTTCTTGGGATATTTTACCTGGCAGAACTGTTTCCTTAACTCTGTAAAGCTGCAGGTTTACAGAGCATTTACTTAAATTCCTTTATTCCATAATTACATTGTAAACAATAATGTTGCTTAAAATGACAGTGATGCTTTATATCTCAATAATTTAATATTTTATTTATTTTTACTAGTCCAGGGGCACTTTTCAGCCATGACCCAGGCCACAGTGGGAAAGACAATAACAGGTAAGAAATGCAGTTAGGAATACAAAAGAAAAAGAAATACTGCCATTA
>NC_056735.1:1823489190-1823551690 GCF_019279795.1 Protopterus annectens
GGTGGTGCTGCGATAGCGTTGTCGCCTCACAGTAAGACGCTGTCTGATTTGATTCACAGCTAGAGCGTCTTCTGCGTGGAGACATGCGTGAATGGGCGTACCTTCGTTGAAGGTTGTGCGTCAGGGCTGGTAACACGGCACATAAAAATCAACTACCAATCATTAGCAGACTGGAGTTCCACTGTGGTGACCCCTAACTGGGAAAAGCCATGCACACCAGTCAACTAACCTGTATTGATCATAATGTCACATACAGGTATAGCAGTGTCCCTCCTAACATCTCCAGCAGAAGGTACAGTGTCAGGATGGTGTGTGTGATTACCCTCATAGAGTGCAGACATGTTCTGATAGTTTTACAAGTGTGTTTGTGCAGAACACTCTCTGATCACTCTAAATCACATATGTAATGTCAGAGACATGGGATTACTGGTGGTATTATTCTGATATTTTTCATGATTGTGCATTCTTCTTCTAATGTTGTCCATGAGCCTTTACCTATGTCCCACATGCTGGAGACCTCTGCTGAGATTACACTCATATCCAGGCAAATCAGTTTGCACAGCTTCACAAAATGCACCCTACCCCAATTGTATATAACATCCCTGATAAGTGTCCTCTGCATAGTTCATGTAAGGATGCTTATCTCACACAGACATCCTCCCCAGTGTGACAGTCACATAATACACATTTTCACAGTGCAGTCTAATCCCTACTGTACCATATTGATATGTGCTTGGTGTCACTGCTACAACCGTCTTGCATTGACATGCCCTCATCTGCTGTAAATTCACCTGTCTGCTTTCAAAGGGTTCATTCCTACAATTCATCTGTCCCTACTCAATAAACACACTTCCCCTGAGTGTTTATTCTACATGGCAGTCCATGTACCCTTAAAGATCATTTACACAACTTCAGTACAAAGTGCCAGGAAT
Organism: Protopterus annectens; assembly: GCF_019279795.1. Taxonomy (NCBI): domain Eukaryota; kingdom Metazoa; phylum Chordata; order Ceratodontiformes; family Protopteridae; genus Protopterus; species Protopterus annectens. Next base: position 1,823,490,123 of record NC_056735.1, read on the forward strand.
GGGATTTCACAATAATCTGAACTGTAGACACACTGTCCTGTAATGTGTTTGGACAATATGCTTAATCATACGTCTCAACTGTCCAGATTTTCACACAATGTCCAGATTTTTGCCTTTACATCTTTTGGTGTGTTCCTTATGAAATGTGTACTTTTTTGCTATATCACTGGGATGATCTCAGGACTGATGTGATTCAATAATTACATACATTTGAGTTTCAGACTTCAAATCCTTCAGAACATGTATCTTAACACAAACTCTGTTTATTGTAGTACAATTCTAAAGAACAAATATGTCAAATATGTCCCTATTTCTGGATCATTGTCCCCCCATTCTGTTGGCTTTTGTCCAGATGAGAGCTATCTGTTAAGCCCTGGTGATCATTGTGTCATTCTGTGCAAAACTGCGGACCTTCAGTGCTCTGACTTAAATAGGATTGTTATCCATGTTCACTTACATGGTTTAATGGCCAGGAACACTGTTGCCAGCCATGAAACCTCACTTACTTACATTTAAATGTGGTGTGTTCTATGAATATGCAATGAGCACTGCTGCTCACTCTGCATCACTGTGCACACATGCAACTCCATGTAGACTTCACACAAAGCCTACATGGAGTTTACTGAATCCCAGGGAAAGACTTCCAAAGAAAAGGATAAACAAAATCAGTTGCCACAGAATTCAAAAAGATTTTAAATTAACTTCTATGAGAAAAATTACACAAACAATATTCAACCAAGTATAAAATTAAGTAAAATAAAGTTGTTGCTCTGACCAGACCAGTTGTGAAAGTCAGTACAAAAGTTGGAATTACTTTAGATTGCATACAAATGAGCACAGCAGCTTCTGCTCACTACTGCTCCCAGTCACACCTCTTTTTAACAGTAAAGATCTATAAAATATAAACCTATATAGGATTGTTTCAGATAAACCCTGGAATGACCTCTCTGCAGTCTGTGTGAATTTATAACTGACTTGGCCGCTTGGGATGGCTAGAGTTTGTCTAAAACCCATCCTTTTTAACAACAAACAGTGGAAATTGGAGGGAAATCAACAAAATATAAATCAAAGTAAATCATCTTGTCTACAAACTGCCCCTTTCTTTCCACAAACAGTAAAAAACAGTGATAAAAATAAAATATAAATCAAAACAAATTTTCTCTTTGCAGGCTACTGCTCAGTCAATCACAAAGCAACACAGGATTATTTATATAATCTGTAGTACAAGAGAGCCATACATTCAGTTTCTTTTGGTCATGACTGCCTCCATGCATTTATATATGTTTTTTTTTTACCAGTACCTTTGCCTAAGTTCCTATTTTGTTTCTTACTTAACCATCATGTACAGAAATATGGTGCCCAACCTTCTGGCTGATGTAAACCACCATCCACAGATTCAGTTGTATGTAATATTGCTTAACTTAATTTTTATATAAGTTTGATCAGTTTTTATTCTATTTCTCTCTTTGTTGTGTACATTACTTTTTATCATAAGTGAGCATGTCACTGGCACTGTGGAACTCCTACTGGTTGATATCAGAGTATTGGTAGTCTTTGATGATGATGACAACAATGATGAAGAGACACAGTCTGGGTATGCAGGGGTCAGTATGACACTGAGGTTCTGACTCCCACATCCCCTGCCCCTATTTTAGACAGAGTCAGTATACCTATGCATATTTATGACATGGAGCCATCAGAGTTAGGACAGGTTAAGGGTGACACAGTTAATCTGGGTAGTGTAGTTACTCCAGTTGCAGAGCTGTCTGAGTCCCCCCAGCCATTGTGAGGGTGACAAACAACATATGGGTGTTAGTAGAGGTTCTTTTGAAGTTGGTGCATCAGTAGGTGCCATGAAAAGTATGATTATAGCCATCATGGAGGCACAGGCACATTCAATCAGGCCCTTGGAAGAGAAAGTGCAAGTATTAAATGCTGTGCATTCTGATGTGTGAGACTGCCTGAACTGGATGGGTGATGCCTTCAACAGGATGAATGACATTTGATCGAGCAGAGTCTATAATAGAACATCTGCTGGGGCAGGGTCAGCATCCATGTGGCTAGAGTGCCACTACTTTGTCAGGTGTTTTCCAACATGGCTGTGTCAGATCCTGCTCCCATAGTGGCAGTACTAACACTGTTCCATCAGTGACTGAGGTGTCCACACCGAGATGTGGTAGGCCACACGGTCATGGTTGTGGATATAGTTGTGATGAAAGCTCATCCAGCAGACATAATTCATGTTCAGGTATCACCCTGATATGTAGCCAGGGCCACAGAACTAGAAGTGCAACTTCTGACAGAAATAGTTCTTGAGGTCGAGGGTGATGATGGTGAACTGACTACTCTACCATGCATGACTCACACCTGTTCGAGATGTTGTGATGTATTGCTAGTGGAAGTGCTTTGTGTTCATGAAGACTCACACACATTAAAAGTCATCTTGCCCATACCACCACACGCACACACACACACACACACACACACACACACACACACACACACACACACACACACACACACACACACACACACAAGGTTTATAAACATTACTGCTGACTGATATAAATCTCTTGCTACTGGCTTTGACAATTGTATACTTGCTGCAAAATTTGTTTCTCACTCAAATACACTCACTTCTTTGGTGTCAGGCATGCCCTCCTGTATCCCGCACCCCCACCCTGTGTAAGTGATGAATGACCGTGTATTGCCCTTTGCACATTCCTTTGTGACTTAGGGTTGCCTATATGTCTGATGCACAGAGTGGATAGCTAATGCTTACTTACTCAGAAGCTTGTTTTAAAGTATTGTATTGCAAAATACATGCTTTATATGTATTTTTCTTGCTCAGTTATAAATGTTTTGTTATATTCTTCTTGACCTTCATTGTATTTGATGCGTTATTCTTAGTAATGCAGTCACACTAGATAGTTAATTCTTGCTTACTGCTGTACTTGTGCAAATGATGCTAACTTTGACCTGCTCACTGCTGGTTTAGGTACATTAATCAAATGAAATGCATGACGCACAATACTTTTAACACCGCTACTGAATTATTACTTAAGACACAGGCAAACATACATTTATACAAAAGAAAACAAACCATATTAACATGTTCCTAGTTACAAACATTATACATCATATATGTTTTTTTTTGTATAACTAGCATCAATCCAACATTACATAAATTGCTCAGTTTCTGCCTTTCCTTAAATAGCATTCCTTATCCAAAACATTATTCTGCATGTATTGTTCCAACAATTTCCATTTTTTCTATGTAATTTGTTCATTCCCATTTCTAAAGATCCCACTTCCATTTCCTTTATCTTTGTTACAACATTCAATACTTCAAATACAGTTGGTTTAGACTTTGATTTCCATTTTCAAGTAATTGCTTTTTGGCAGCTACCTGAATTGAACTTAGGAAGGCCTTATTGTGCCTAGGCAATTCAGATCTTGTATCCAGCTCAAAAAATATCATTTCCTTAGATGCATCCATTTTCTCATCCAATATTTCTGATTGCATAGTCTGTAGGGAAATGCTGAAGTCTGACAACTCATTACACCCCCGAAACGTGTTACCTCTTTGTTCTCCATCACACCTCCAACATTTATTATCTACCTAAGGAAAATTCTTTGGAGCCTTCTTGGGGTATGAAAATACTCATGCAAACACTTCCAAGCAAAGCCCCCCTAATCTTCTAGACTTTGTTGCACACATGGGAGCTATACATATGCCCTCACATTGTTTCCTTGTGAATTGCTTATCCAGTCTCTCTTTCCAATGTTTTCTAACCTCCTCTGATTGATTCCTATAGTTATTGTGCAATGGTATTATATGCCTTATTAATTTTCTCTTTTTAACAACAGCTTTTGTTATAGAGTCAACTAAAAACTCCACCAGAGCAGGTCTTTTACTTAAGATACCTCTATCCCTTTCTTTTTGCCTATATTCTGATATCAATCTCTGATAGGGAAGGCAGTCTCTAGCCTACAGTCCAAATATCTTCTTGGCCTCTTGCCATTCTATTACATTTTCCTCTCTAGTTATTTGCTGCAAATACCTTAGTTCCTTTGCAAGTTTCCTCCACTAAATTCTATCCCCGTTTCCTACTCCCTGTACCACTAGTTGCAATCATCCCTATCACCAAAATCTCCTTTCTCCTTTCTTGTGTTGGCCTTAGTTCTGAGAATACTTTCTGCTACTCTGGGTATATATTCTGATAATACTTTCTGCTACTCTGGGTATATAATATTCTGCATGACTGTTGTACTCTCTTTAAGTATTTGCATCTGAAATCCCACTCTCTCTTTATTTCCTGAATTTCTTCCCTGTTTCATCATCCTCTTCCACTCTGAATTATAACTTTCTTCTTGTGTCATGTATGTGAGCCTTAACTGTGTAGCTGTAAAATATCCCTTCAAGTCAGGTAATCCTAACCCCCCCCCCCCACTCTTTTGGAAGGATCAACTTATCCCATTTGACCCTTGCTGTCTTCCCCTTCCAGATAAATTCCTTCAACTCTTTATTAATTATTGTCCACCACTTCTCCTCTGGCTGATAAAAATAGGCCTGACTAGTATATAAAACTAAAAGGACTAAAACATTTTCATTGCTTGTATCCTGCTATTCATATCCATAAGTGAGAGCTTCCAGTTTTTCAGATTTTGGATTATCTTTTGTTCATAGGTTCATAGGTTCATACTAGGCCATCTGCCCTAGGGCATTTATAAGCCTAGCCAGAGTGTGTTTGGCTTTCGCCACCCATTTGAAATTAATTTTGCTATGCCCTTTTTCGAGGTTAGTATACTGTGCCTCTGTCTAACAGTGCCACAGAAGTGATACCCGGGGTAAACCTACAATCTCCCATCCAGTCCACTCATCAAGATTCCTCTTGAAGAGAGTCAATGAGGGACTCTGCCTAACCTGGACTGGGATTTTATTCCAGAGTGAAGAGAGCCTCTGGGTTATGAATCTGTCCCTCCAGCATGTCCTATTTATTTCAGTGCTGAGGTTCAAGTCTCTCGAGCACGTAGCTCGATGGGATTTGGATTTTCTGAGGTGCAGCATGTCCATTAATTCCGGGTTGGACATGGCTTTATACGTCAGGCACAGATCGCCTCTGAGCAGGCGGTATGCCACTGAGTAGAGCTGGAGTTTCTTTAACCGGGCAGTATATGGCATCTGTTTGAGCCCTTTGATCCTCTTGGTGAGGTACTTTTGGGGTCTTTCCAGTTGCTGCAGGTGTCTGGTAAGGTATATCCCAAAAGGGGCATTGTACTCAATTATGGGCCTGATGAGGGATGAGTAAAGAGGCACGATGACCTCCCCTGATCTAGATATGAATCCCTTCATGATTAGGTGGGCTATATAAAATGTTTTTCTAACCACTTTGGCCACGTGGTTGTCAAATGAGAGATTGCTATCAACTTGGGTCCCCAGGTCCCTAATTACTTCTTCTGTACTTAATGGATTACCACCTATGTGGTAATTTGTGGGCACTTTATTTTTGCCAAAGGGGATGACTATACACTTTTTGGCATTTAGCTTGAGGCCATGGCTCTGGCATCAGTTGTCTGCTTTTATGAGGCCCTTTTGGAGGATGCTTGTGTCGGCTGGAGAGTCGATTATGGCGCCCAGTTTGCAGTCATCTGCGAACTTGGTCAGCCACAGTCCTTCCGTGTTTGCCTGTACCGCCAAGAAATATATACCGAACAAGAGAGGTCCCAGGACTTAGCCTTGTGGGACGCCACTTGTAACTGGTTTGGAGTCTGACATGGCTCCAGCAATTCTAACCATGTGGGTTCTGTCCTTGAGCCAGTTTGCAACCCATCTAGTGACATAGGGGTTTATATTTAAGCTGGTGAGCTTATCTATAATGCCCGAGTGGGGTATTGTATCGAAGGCTTTTGCGAGGTCCAGGTAGGCTGTGTGGACCACCTTCCCCTCGTCAATGGCCTTGGTGACTGTTTCAAAGAAATCGACCAGGTTTAAGAGGCAGGATCTGCCCTTAACAAAGCCGAACTGGGTAGGATCCAGTGTCTGTAGGTCCCCAATATCTTTATTTATGAGGTCCATGATGATCCTTTCCATAGATTTGCAGACCAAGCTAGTCAGGCTTATGGGGCAATAGTTTCCAGGATCTGTTGAGGAACCACCTTTGTGGAGAGGGACAACTGTTGCTGTACGCCACTCTTTGGGTACATATCCTGTAGTAAGGCTGAGATTGAACAGTAGTTTTATGTTTGGGTTTAGCTCTTCTTGGAGATCATGTAGGACGCAGCCCGGGACACCGTCTGGTCCTATTGATGCTGTGTTTTTTGCTTTGGAGAGGGCGTCTCTTACCTGAGCATCTGAGATGTCAGGAGGGCAGCACTCTGCTGGGATAGATATTCGCCCTTTTGGTGGGGAGGGGGGGGAGAAGTTTGCGCTGCACCTGTCAGCTAGGATGTTGGCAATGTCTGTGGGTTCGGTGTATTTTTTGTAATTTTGGACTAATTTTGAGCATATCTGGGAATTCCCACCCAGGTTCCTAACATAACTAAAGAAAGCATTGTGATTATCCTTAGTGTCCTGTGCAATTTTTCTCTCGAAGCTGGCCTTAGACGATTTTATGAGTGTCCGTAGTTTTTTGCTAATACTGATCAGAGATGCCTTCCCTTTTTGGGATTTTGCTCTATCATGTAGTAGCTTCCTCCTTCTATTGTATAGTTTGTTTATGGCTGGGGTCCACCAGACAGGACGTCTGCTTTTGGAGGATTGGGTCTTGGTTTTATTTGGGATTGCATGATCCATGCATTCCTGAAGGTGTTCATAGAATGCGTTTATAAAGGATTCTGCGGTCTGGGCCGTATTTTCCACAGACCCAGGGGCTTTGAAGGATTCCACCTCAGTTTTGAGGAGTGTGAAATTTGCTTTAGAGAAGTTTTTCACTGTGGTTTTCTGGGCAGGGGGTGGGGTCGTGATGTGAATATCCAGTGAGATTAGTTTATGGTCTGATCTTGCTAGTGAGGGATACACTTCTGGTCTGGAGCATAGAGTCCCCATGTTGGTGATGATCAGGTCCAGTATGTTTTCCCCTCTTGTGGGAGTGGTAACAAGTTGTTCCATAGCATTTGAGTTTATAAATTTGTTAGATATTATGAATATAAGGATGAAAATAATTCTGTTGTAAATATGCTGAAAGAAAAAGCTTGCTTAAATGCTGAAACAGAGTTTAGTAATATGTGATCAGCAACCATACTAAATGACCATGACTTGGAAAATAAGGAATCTGCTGAATGGACATTTTTCCCTTACAGACTTAAAACAGGATGTATGCAAGAGCAAAAATGCAAAATCTGCTTTTAAAGAATGGACAATGACACTGTGGCAATGTGTTTCCTCAAAAATATGTTTTTCTGCATGGAAAACAGGACATGTTTATCAGCATTGGCACAAAAACAGATGTTCTTATACAAAGATCCAAATAGAATACAGGATGTTCACACTGTCAGAAAAGCTGGTCTCTTATAAAATTCAGCAAAAATGTGACAAGACATTGTTAAACAAGGAAGCCGAAAAATAATATCATTAAGTCAGCAGTTTGCGTCAGCATCTGCAACAATTAGTACTGTTTCTACAGGATGAGCAATTCTCCAAAATAGAATACCAAGAGGACTACAATTGTATATAAAGAGCTGTATGAATCCAGTTATGTTAGGGGTATGGTAGGGACACATTTGTCCTGAGGTAAATATTATATCTCTCACATCATCTGTACTATATGAGAAGTAAAGTGGAACAGTACTTTAAGCTGCAATGTTAGTCCATTTGGTTTATTATAAAAAAGTTATTTGTTACTGCTCTAAAGTTGATGCTGCAAAGTATATTCTCTCATCAGTGTATATTCTGCAAGTTTCTGTATGCAACAGACTGTGAATGCAAATATAACCAGACTTTGAATTTTAGCAGAATCCAGCCAGCAAGGTTGAGTGTCTTAAGAAGACTTCAAATCCATCACAGCAAGCAGTAAGCTCCATATAATTTTTCAAAATTCTGGGAACCTTTGGGCTAGGGTGTTGGAGCTACAGTAATGCTCCCAGTCTATGTTTGGGTAGTTGAAGTCACCCAATATAATGGTGTTTGGAGAGACCTTCATATTTTCCAGTGTTCTCAGGAAGGCCAAGTGGGGTTCCTGGGTTTGATAGGGTGGTCTGTAGCAAGTATAAACTGGAAGGCAGTTTTACCCACTGCTAGTTGCACATGGATAGTCTCTGATGCTTCGTGCTGTGCCACCAACCTGGAGGTGTGGGTATCTTTGACGAATATTGATACTCCCCCTCCTTTTGTGGTTCAGTCCATGTTTTGGGGCCGAAAAGCATGGTATGAGGTATAACCCGGTAGTGCTGGGGTGCTCTCGGGAGCCTTGAACCAGGTTTTTGTTACTGCATAGATATCGATGTTCTCCATGCTAAGGAGAGTTTCGAGTCCATGCATCTTGAGGTTTAGACTTCTGGCATTGAGTAGCATTACTCTTAGTTTCTTATCCCTTGTGATACCTATGGAGGTGGGTTTGTCTTTTGAGCCTTGCCTAAAAAAGGCACTATGGGAGTAGCAAGAGCCTTTTCCAATATCCGAAAGCCCAGGGGTGACAGGTGCAAGCCATCCCTAGCGAAGCATCGTGGCTTGCCGAGCATGTCATCCCAGGCTGACAGGCATAGGATCCCCTTTGAATGACACCAATACTTAAGCCAATTGTTAAAATTGATCATCTTATCTTCATATTGTGGCATCATTCTTGGTGAGGATAAGATGCTACTCAAGGTCAGGGTCATACCGGCCTGGGCTACATGCTCAGAGAGCTCCTCTATGTCTCTTTTCATGCAGTCCAGGGAGGTACGTCTCAGGTCATTCACACCAGCATGGACAATGACTGAGTCATATTTGTACTTGCCTTGGAGTGACCTGAGTGCGTGTGTTATGTGGTGGATCCTAGCGCCCGACAGGCAGCTCACCATGACCTTCTCCTTGTTCAGCCTTGTGAGCGGGACGTCAGTGTGCCTGACGATAGAGTCACCTACTACAAGTGTATCAGGTGTGTTGTTTAGCCTTAATGGCTGTGACTGTTTGGCACACTGGCTTTGTGAGCTATGTGATGCACGTGTTTTGTTTTGGGGTAGCGGTTGCTTGGGTGTCTGCTTTGGAGGTCTCTGCTGCTTAGGCAGATTTTTATTTAGAGCCTCCGAGTATGTTTTTGTGTGTTTATGTGTTTGGTTTGCTGTCGTGGTAGGTCTATGTGAGACTGGAATTGTAGTGAGTCTGGTTTCCTTCTCCTCCTGACTGGTTACACCAGTACTGAGTTGAGAGAGCTTAGCCTCCAGTTTGGCTATATGGTTGCATCTCTCACATGTGTTGGAGTTTGTTGGGAGGAGGAGAGGGTTGTCTGTGTACATGAGGCAGTTGTAACATTGCCTCAAGATTCCCAAATTCACCAGCTGGACCGGAGAGGAGATTGACGACTGACCTTTGGACATGCTAGAATAGTATTGGGAATTACTTTATAATTGAAACAAAGGGCCAATGGGGAACAAGGTACTCAAGGGGAGTTTGTGAGGGTGTAGTGCTTTTAATTTTTTAGTGCTGACTTAGTGAGCAAGTGCTAGGTAACTTAAATGCAATGTGTTACAGGTAACTTAAATGCAAAAACAACAAACAGTAACTTTCTTTCAAGTGAAACAAGGAAATAAGTTTAGTCTCTTCCCACATATCTTTAGCTGCCATAACATAATTCTTTTTCAACCTTACTCCAAACTACTTCATTTTATCAAATCCCCATATCTATGGATATTGCCAGACTAACTTATGTGTGGGGACATAGTTTACAGTTATAGCCTTTGTTTTATCTTCATTAATTTTATATCCTGAAAATACATAAAAGTGTCTCCAGATGTTCCACTACACTGAGATGCCCTTTTTTGGTTTTATTAGGTATAAAATAATATAATATGCAAATAAAGTCAACTTTTCTTGACTACCACACTAATCATATCCTTGAATTACTGAGTCCCTTGTTTTCTTTGCCAATGTCTCTAAATATAAAGCAAATAACAAACGGAAAAGAGGACACCCCTGCCTGGTTTCTATGTTCAAACATAATTTGTCAGAGTCTCACTTTAATTTTTGCTTCTGATGCATCATATATTCTGTGATGCTCAGTACTGGGCAGAATCCTATATACACATTACATAACTCATTTATGAGGTAATGCTGACATTACTGTACAGCTGAGCCGCGTTTCAACTTAGTGACATAAATATTTGCATATCTGAGTATAAATTTATTTATATATATATAATATTTGTAAAGTTTCTGCACTTAACTCATTAATACTGCACCTATGACATGTGTCTCTGGGTGTTGACTCTGTCTGATGCTTAAAGACAATAACCATTGCATGGTTAAGTGAAAGTTGAGGGCTTAGCAGGCATCAGTTTTAATATTTGTATGTGCTTAGTATCTTAGTTTTTCAGTTAGGTGGTAACTGTTTGTGCTATCCTTTGCCTGTTAGCCACAGCTATGGCATATTGTATACATCTACACCTGCCATTAACATCTGCAGCTGGCGGTTCTTCCTCATACTCATCATCTGTATCAGTTGGAGCTGCTGGTCATGCTTGTGGTTGGGAAACTGTGGTTCTGGTTCTTGTTGATGCTGTTTCTTGAGAATCATACTGTGCAACTTAGCATAGACTGGCAGTATTTTGATAAGGATGGCTGGGTCACACAGTAGGGCACCTCCTGATGTGTATATACACTTGAACCTTGATTTGAGCAAACCAGTACATGTTCAATTGTATTCCTAGTTTGAGCATGGGCATCACTGTATTCTTGCTCAGCTGGATTGTGTGGGGTTATCATGGGTGACATGAGTCAAGGTTCTGGTGCGTGACCTGCATCCCCCACTAGATTTCCTTGTGGAAAGTCACCCCAGCAACCCTGTGTACAAGTCACAGGTATGCCATATGTATGAGTTATGGAAACTGCCAGGGTTACCTGCACACACATTGTAGATGATCCCCTGGGCATTAGAGACAACCTGACAATTAACAGAGTGCTGTTCTTTTCTGTTGATGTACCTCCCTCCCTACTCACCAGGTGGGGCTTTAATATCTATGTATGCTCCAATCCATGGTCCCTAGAGCCTCAGAGAAGTATGCTATGGCACAGAATTTTTGCATGGTTGCTCTCTCCTCTGTGGTAAGTGGAAAGCCAATATGATTCCTTGCATGCTGTAGCACTGCATTTAGCAACTGACATAAGACTCTAGAAGCTGATACCTGTAACACCCTTAATATATCCCTGTGGGTCTTTGGAAAGTACCTGTAGCATATATATTTAATGGTACACATACCTTGGTTTCCACTGGGATGGGCTTTCCACAATTTCCCTGGGACTCAGTAGGGAATAGCAAAGGTTGCATGTTTCCTCTACTGCATCCCTGTCCACCCTCTATCACTCTACAGTTTCTGCATCATGCAGTCCATGATAAGTGAAATGGTGTCTGAACACCTTTCTCCTTCCTGGCTGAGGTCTGGCAGCAGCAGCACCTTGAATTAAAGCTTGTTGCACATACAGGTTAGTGATGGCAGTAGCAACCCCTAATATTTTTAATAAGTGTCTTTGTGGTTGTATTCCAAAGAGTTTTGGATTTCAGGGCAAAAGTCCATACTTAGTGTACACACTCACTTTATAAATTCCTGAATAGCTCTGCCATGTTGGATTGCTTAATTAGTGTTTACTGCAGCTACTTATGCCTTCATTAGCATATTGTGCTACTTGCCCTTGTTTTCAGGGCAGACTCAAAGTGCAGAGCTGCTTAATAAATACCCAATAGCGAGCTATTGTGTGGATGGTGCACAAACGATAGCAGAGCTAAGTGCAGGCGTTTATGAATCTGACCCTTTTATATCATGCACATGGTATAGCTTGGCTTGTATGTGGGTGCATGTTTATTCAGGTTGACCTCTCTATGCAACAAAGAGTGCTCCTTTAGAACATTATGTTGCTTTCCTGTCTTTTAATTTTAACATATGCCTTCATTTTGCAGTTTCAGTCTGAGCTGCTTGTCCATACCACTTCACTTTATATTTCACAATGTTCAGCAATGTATGAAATCTCGTCATTAAAGCTTTACTAAACATCAGAATGCATATGGTTTCTCCTCTTGTGGGATGTGTCAATCTTAGGTAGCATCTTACCACAGCAAACACTGGCTGTCTCCATGTGACTATTTTCTATTCTACCTGTTTTCCAACATTAGCTACAAAAGATTCCATCATGACTAAAAAATGTCACATTTCTATGATGGATACTTTGTTTTTCTCAAAATTATTTAAAATGATTGCTGATAAAAATGTGAATCACAAACTGGTGTTAAATTACTGTGTTGACCAGCTGTGAGGTTGAATCCCACCAGTGGTCGCCACTGTGAAATATTGAGATCAGCTGGTGAGATTTGGAAGCTTATCACTGGTAACCATAGTGACAAATATTTTATGGATTGGGGTTACAGTGCTTGGATCCACTCTAATGTCCACAACTAGATTTAGCTTTAGTCTAAAAAACTTAAATCTGATGTTCAAGAGTGGTATGGTCACTCAAATCATATCAAGACTACTAAGCAAATTAATGTGTATAAAAGTTCAAACATGCAAATCCCTAAACAACTCACAAAGTACAACTTGGCCACAAGAGAATGGAGGAAACATGCACTGGCCCTGATCATGGGCTACACCATTCACACCCAAAATAGGCTTCACAATGAACATTTCAGCTTGTTACCAGTTAACAATAAATATTCTGTCATTCATTAATAAATAAGTAAATGGACAACCAACCACAAGTTTTAAAACTGAATAAATAAAAATACTTTACTTAGAAAAGAATAAGGTAAGCAATACAGTCAGTCAACAGTTAGTATACAGAGAAACAGGAAAATAACAGGGAAATAGAAATAATCCTTTTGAAAAAAACATATTACTAGAAATAAAAAAAGCTAAGCTAAACCTTTTCCTCAATTTCTTACTGAAATAATCACCAAATCATACATTAATTCTGGATGAATTTTCAGAACATATTGACGTCAGAGACAAAGCTGTAAATAAATCAATTCATACCACAGCTCTGGGATAGTACTATTTCACAACTATTCACTTTTCTTTCCCTTTTATTTTGCTGCATTCAGCTACAGATTGTTTAAACTTTATATAGTTTCCACAGATGCAATTGAGCAGAATTTCACATTTGCGTACTAATGTGTTCATTTTGCCTGGCACTGGCTAGCTACTTTCTTTACAGAATTTCTTACATTCAAAATTGCTTTCGCAGTTTGTTAGCTTTATGACTTATGAAGATTCAAATGGTATCTAATCACAGGTCAGAACAACTTACAGCCTATTTCACATGATTGCAATACATTTCATATCCTGTGTATTACTATGATTTTCCAGCAGAAACAAGTTAAAGCTTCTATTACAAATTTATATAGATTTTAAAGTTACAAAAAAGTTCACACGTTTCCACATCTTTCCATGACACTGAAAAAGACTCATATTGCAGATTAAATCATATTATTTTAGTATACCTGTCTCATCTTTTCTGAGACTTAAGAGCAGGTCACATATCTAATGCAGTCTGATTCAAAAAACATTGGCATATTTATTCTTAAACTTCACAAGTGGTAAGCCAAACATGGAGTAAAATGCCTAGAACTGAATCGTAATGCTTGAGGAAGTAAATTCCAAGTGTTCAAGAACAGGAAACCTGAAAAGCTCATCCTTTAAAATCAATAGATAATCAGTAATATTTAATGGGCCACAACAATCAGTAATTTACTGCTTGAGATAATTTGGACAATTCAGATGTACAGACTGGTATACCCTCACTCTTCATGGTGTTCGTGTAGTAAAAGGAATATTTATGATTTTGTTTCTCGGTCATGGCATCCATGCATAAGAACCATAATCCTTCTTTTTACTGCTCCCAAGTGAGCTACATCTGCACTCTCATGTCCCCCTATCTTTAACATTTGTAGAATTATTAGTCTTGTACCCTTTAACAGACAGTTAATATTTACTGAATGTCTAAAGACCCCTGTCTTTCTTATCATAGAAGCTGGTCATGAAAATTTGTTTTCCTGTTACAACACTGGATCTTTTTAGCTTTTGTTACTATTTCATTTAGACTCATTCAGAGTACTTGATGCAGCATGCTGTGTTACCTGATTAGTACATTCTTCTTCCAGTTTATCATGACTTTCCCCTTGCTTTATTTTGCTTGTGGGATATCTCTGGATGTAATCAGTTCTGTTCCCTTTCCCTTTTATGTACATCTTTGAAATTATATGACTTTAGCATAGGTGGCCACGTTTTATCCAAAGAATAGACTAGGAGTTTAAATCATTAGACATTGTTTCAAGTGGTTTGTGATCTATTAGGTAACATTCTCTGCAAAATTAGCATATATGAACATTTTTAGAAGTCTAGACTATAGCAGGTGCCTCTTTATCTCTCAGGGAAAACAGCTGCTATGTCAGATCTGCTGATGTGTTTTTACCTTCTGTCAGTTGGTGTCTAGCTTAGAATTACTCTGCTAAGGCCTAGAGAACTAACATCAGTGATAAGACAATTTAAATTAAACTTTGCTTCAGTAGTTCAAATGATTTTTCCTATATTTCTTTCTATAAAAATGGTGAATCTCTCTTGTGAAGTCCCTCATAGGTGATGTGATGCTACAACATTTTAAGAAATGTTGACATGTAATCTGCTACGTCTAGAGAACTTTTCGCCTGTTTTTTATTACCAGTTGGTGGCATGTCATGTAATGCCTTAATCTTATTTGGGTCCAGTTACACTACTTGAAAATAGAAAACTACAAAACTCAAGAAATGATTTGTCAAATTCATATTAGTGTCAAATTATTTTGTGTAAGTTTGCCTAGCTTTACTCAGAGAATGGATAGTTAATTAAATAATCAATCATTGGTTAACTAGGTAAATGAGCAGGACAAAAAAAAACTTTTCAGCCATGATCTGGGTTTTAAGTATAAAAAAGAATAAACATAAATTTAGTTTTCTCACTTTGAGAAAGAGAAAGCTACATACATTATGGTTCTGTTTAAGCAAGTAGTTGGAAATTATGTATGAACAGTGAAGTAGAAGTAACACACTGCTTTTGCAAAAATGAAGTGAATTACTCGATGACAAGGAGGACAAAAGAGAAGGTACACATGGGGTGGGGGTGACTAAACATGTTAAATGAGATGAGAGATTGTAAGCAAGAGAAAATTATATTTGTTAGTCAAAATTACTGGAATCAGACAGGTATTTTATAAGGACTTTTTCAAAGGATGGGAGATTAGGACAATTTTTAATGTCTAGTAGAAGAGAGTTTTAGGGAGAGTGTAGTGGAGTTTTATGTACTTTTTATAATCTTTCCATTAATGGTTTGTGATGAAGCCTTATCATTTTATTTATGTAATATTATCTTTCTACTTCTTAATGGTCAGTTTGTATGTAAATTCTTTTAGTTGGCATTTGGACTGATGACAGTTAATGCTCAGTGTGGAGTTTGATTAACCAACTACTGCTTTACATTGCTGACTGGTGATGATAAAACAAACAAATATCAGTGGTAACATGACCAGGCATGGTTCCATTTTTCATGGCATATCCATGATGGAAATAACTTCATTTTGTACAGTGTAGTAGATACAGTGTTTTATAGAGAAGGTTATAAATGACCTAGCAGTGCATATATAGTGAAGTGTAGCCTTATCCCTACTATTGTGCAATCTTGGAATTAGAATATTTAAACATGAAAGGAGGGGGATGCAGGAGTCTTAGTTTTTGTTCCAGGTCCTTTAATCAATTGCAAGTGACAATTTGATTTATTTCTCTTTTATTTTATTTTATTTTATTCTATTTTGTTCGTTGTTTGTATTTTTTGTGCATATTTTATTAAATGCATAAACTAATCCTATACATAGACTCCCTACCATAAACTATAAAGAGTGTAGTATATAAAGACCTTCTATTGTGAAAAATAAGAAAGTGCTCCTCTTTCTGACCCTCTGCTATGATTTTTAAAGGGCAGTGTTGTAACTTTTAACATTTTAACACTTGGAGGTTGAGCGGTATGACACACACACACACACACACACACACACACACACACACACACACACACACACACACACACACATGCACACACGAACGTATGTGCACTGTATACATACACATGGACATTCCTCGGATAGGTGGGCTGATGTCAGCTGCTCACTGTCATCCTCGACCTTAGATTCCCTCTATCACCCATGCTGCTAACTGAGCACAGGCCATCTTTGGTGCAGTAAGGGCTTTATCCCTCTGCAGCACAGGGCAGCTGTGTGTCATCTATTTTTGGGCTAAAAATGTGGAGTTAACTTTTAATAGTACTAAGAGCTATGTCATGTTTTTTTGGAAAATCATTGCCTTGTCAGATACTTGCTTTGAATGGTGATATTGTCCTTGTTGTCAGGAAAGTAAAATAACTCACTATAATTACAAATAACTTAAATAACAAGTTTTCTTTTAAGGAACATGCCCTTTATATAGAAAATAAAATTAAGAAGCAGAGAGGGTTGCTATTCAGATTTATTACACGGGATGTTACTACTCTTTGAAACCTATTTAAGTCTAACATTTGCCCAGTCTGTAAGAACAACACACCTTTTGTGCATACAACTTAACTGATATATAAATATGCTTGAAATGGTCCTGAGAAAATTTTCTAAAAAACTCAATTCACAGAGAAAGATTAGTAAAAATGAATACATTTAGTGCAAAGTATCACAGTATCCATATGTTTAAAAATAGGCCATACTCTAATATGTTTTTTTGTTAACTATGATAAACATTCAAAACTCTGTACTTTGTATATACTGCAGGATACAGCTATAGAAATGTTAAAACTTTTACTTTCTAAACTATAATGTACTGCCAACAGTGAAATTAATAATACATATCAAAGATGATGGAGTTGGCATTGTGTAGTAATATATTCTTATTTAAAGGCAAGTTTTACAGTTGTAGCTATGGGAATAAATGCAGCCTGATCATTTGCAAAATTAACGATGAGACAATGAAAAATGAATATTTGTACAATAGTGTTCTCTGGTTGCATTCTATGTTAATTTTATTGATGATTTATTCATCTTGTGGAGTGATCTTTGAGCTCAAGAATTTCTGGAAGAAATGGAAAGTAATATTGATTTCATAAGATTTGAGAGTTTTATAGGTAGAAGTTCCATTTACTAGCTGTTAGATGTTCCTTTTTTTAGATTCAGCTAACGAGTTACAGACTTCCATTTTTGGGAAGAACATAAGCACTTGTGCATTTGCACAATGATAGCTTTCATCTACAATATATAAAAAAACGTAACTAAGGGACAGTTCATCAGATTCAGTAATATATTAATGATGACATTCTTTTTAACAAAGATATGAGCAATTTTAAACAGATGTTTAAATTGGGTTATGATGAAATGTTCCAAAGACATGCAGTAGGTGGACTGGACACTGTAAACTGTCAATAGGTGTGGGTGTGCATGCAAGTATGTGGTGTGGGAGAATTACTACGGCAGAGCTAGAGACTAAATGTGTAAACCTTGTCCCAAGATGATTGTCACTATTGAAGTGACACCCTGATCCCATGAGCAAAAAATGGGAAAAAAGGGTTGTGGATGGATGGATGAAATGTGGGTGGAAAATATCTTGAGTGAAGTCATTAGTAGAAGGAAAGATTGTTACCAAATTATTATTACTTTAGGAAAACAAATAACCCAGTCAGGTTAGGGTTAAGGAAAAGTATTAGTAGGTTACCTCTACTGTAATGTCTGACGATTACTGGTTTATCAAAAAGTTATTTTTTTTAACTGATCATTGGTAGATTTTTAAAGATAGTGACAATGTGTATACGGTAGTAGGTGAATATCCTAAATTTGTACACAATAAAGGTTTGAATTAAAACATTTTCATTCAGAAAAAAATAGGGAGACCTGCAGTAATGTTAACAACTCTCTATTGCATTTGACTTTTGATGGAAAAGCATACAGGATAAAGGGACATTACAATTGTCATGCAATATAGCATGCATGGCAATGAGTTCTGCCTGGGGCAACACTATGAAGAGAAGAAAATACTGAAGCTGCCATAGCATATTTATGGGCACATTTATACCACTAAGACCAAATATGCTAATAATACTCTACATAAACATACTGTGGTACATGAAAAATATAAAAAGTGCCAGTTTATCTAAAGCTGACTTACACTTAAAGCGGGTGACTTAACAGCAGCAAATGGCATTAAATGCAATTTGTAAATGGGTTGCAATAAGTAGACAAGCATTAAGCATTTATTAAAGCTAACGCCATAAACCTCCTTCCACCATTTCTACTTCATTACTACTCCATCCATGCATCCTCAACTCCTTTTCCCATTTTTGCCCATGGGGTCGGGGTGTCACTTCAACAGAGGCAATCATCTAAAGCCAAGGTGTGCACTGCCAGGTGGCTAGCCCTGCCATGGTAATTCATTCATACCGCACACGCATACACACACCCACACCTAGGGTGAATTTGGAGTGTCCAGTCTACCTACTGCATGTCTTTGGAGTATGAGAGGAAACCAGAGCACCCAGTGGGACACAAGGAGGGCATGCAGACTCCACACAGAAGGCACCCCGGCCAAGAACTCAACTGAGGAACCTCTTGCTGTGAGATGACAATGTTAACTGCTGCACCACTGTGCTGCCCATACCTCTTATTATCACTATTATTTTAAATGTTTTCATATATATTTATATATTACTTTAAAGTTATATTTTTTAAATACTTAAACCACAGAATCTCCATGATAACAAAACATAATTTATTGACACTGTTTAATTGGCTGAGAAGTGTTACATGATTTCTGGAAAGATATTCAAGCAGTTATTATAGATTGGTTTGTTCTGATGAAGTCTCTCTTGATATGTGGGTAACAGGTGCTAAACCTGTTAATTATTAAATTTATTTCACCATTTCAGAATATTTTTTAGTTTTCTTATTTAATGCTTGCACTATAGACACTCCTATCAAGTGTGTTTGGAAATTTGAAAGTGAAACAAATCATTGTTGTGACATAGCTACATTGTATAAAGTACTTTCTGTCTTGTTTTGTTTTAGGGAGTAAAGAGGAATATGGCCAGATTTAGAGTTCCTTCAGAGAATTTCTCTGGTTCAAAGGAAGAATTATTTTAGGGAATCATTTCCACCATCATTTAAACCTGAAATATAATGATATGAGTTGTAAAATTTGCCTGCAAGATGCATTTATGATGTCACAGATACCATGTTCCCCTTCATCTCTTCAGCAGTCCTAACGCGTTATGAAGCATTGTACTTGGTATATCCACCTGGGAGCCAATATCTTGAATTTAATCCAAAGCAGCATCCTGATACACGTTAATATGAGGCTTATAATTTAAATATTTTTCCTCATGGACAGGGTGGAAAAAGTATAAACCTCCCCATGCCTATCTACAATTTTAAACTACATGCTTAATGGCAGGAGTCCCAAATGACAGGTTTCTGATTCTGGGATTTACCATTGCACCCACTGTGTCTGTGTTTGCACTGTGTTCACTATACTTTCTAGCTAACCTTCTGGGGCCCAATCTCAGTTGATGTGTGTGTGCAGAGGTCTGAGTGTGCAGGTGTTGCTTATTCTCTTTCATTATATCCTTACAGCATTGAAGCACATGGTTTTAGGGTATGAATGTGCTGCATCTGCACTTCTTCATCTCATTCATCAGGTGCATTACCTGAGGAAAAGTAATGCCGTTTGAAGGTAACTCTAATGACACTGGCTAGGAATTTTCTTCTTCAGTAAAATACTAAACCACTGCCATGTAGTGTTCTTTCTTTTCTTCTTCAGAATCTACTGATTCTTTGTCTTTTTCTCTTCAAATATGAAGACAAGATGCCTGCATGTCAGGAATTTCTAAGGTGGAGGATTGGAGTTTATCACTGAGATGACTGGTAAAAGATGTGCCTGGTTTTCATGACTAGCCACTCAATAAATATGTCTGCTAATTTCTTATAATTTTTAATTGACTTTAACAGGTGAAAGTGAGATGACCTTTGCATGTTGCATCTTTACTGCTTCTCACTGTCCTATAGGAAATTCTCATTTGTGTGTGGAGACCTATGAAGATAATTCATCCTCTATGAAGGCTGCTAAAGCATTTAGAGAATTGCACTCTGTAGTTTTGATTAGTTTTTGCACAGTGAGGTCTCAGGATTTTTTTTTTATTTTCACTCTTTAAGTTTAATGTCACCCATGGAGCAAGGAAGTATTTATTTGACTTATACTCAGTTAGAAAAACTGATGGTGCACAATCTAGGCCGCGCAGTGGTACAGCGGTAGCATTGTCACCTCACAGCAAGAGGTTCTCCGGTTCAATTCTTGGCTGGGGTGCCTTCTGTGTGGAGTTTGCATGTCCTCCCTGCGTTCATGTGAATTTCCTCCAGGTACTCTGGTTTCCTCCCACATTACAAAGACATGCTTCAGGAGCATTTCTCCCTGGGCCTCTGCTGAAAATCAGCTTCGTTCCAAGTCAGACTTTCCTGGTTCACAAATAATAAATAAAGTTTGTACTGATTTTCCAGAAAAGGTGGAAGAAGACCATTGTCAATGGAGTGAGGCATGAAACTGATGAAGACAGGACCCCACAATGTTAGAATACCTCATCCAAAACCAGAAAAGAGAAAAGGCAACAATAACTTTGTAAATATTCAGTGATGAAATGCTTTTTTGAAGGTATGTCTGACTATTGCAACACATGATTCATAAGAGCTGTACAAGTAATTACAAGTAAGTTACATGTTCATCATATCATGTATAACATCAGAACTATGTATACTAACCCCAGCATGTTTCTCCTAATGTATAATGTTAACTTCAGAACTGCCCAGGTAACCTGCACATAAACTATCCTCTGAAAAGAGAATAAACTGTCACGTACTGTTTCTGACACAGTAGAAGCACTGTAAATCCTGAAACTAAGTGTCTCATTGCAATACAGCAGCACTTTTATTTTAGGTTTTCTATTTATTTATTCATATTTGTTTACTTATTGACATTTGTTGACCGGGAAAGTCCACTGGGTCAGGAACCCATTTTCAGTGGAGGCCCGGGGAGAAAAGCTCCACAAATTAACAGTCAGATATTAACAACAGACATAATTTTTTTTAAAATAGCAAAAATAATCAAAAGTTAAAACATTAAAAAGCAAAATATACTTACAGTATAAAACTTATTAGTGTATATCAGAAATTATATAAACTTAGATGGTAGTATGTAGTATAGTTCAAACATCCTGAGTTGATTTTTTATGGTACTGCATGAGAAACATGACAGTTCTTGCTAAAAACAGTTTTATGATAATAGAGCGGAGATGCAATTTGGTAGAAAAAGATGTTTAGAATTAGAAAATTGGGTTAGAAATTAAGTGGTGCTGGTGTTATGGTGGTTTGTTTGATTTACACTGGCATTTGAGGTGATTAAGGAAGTAGGTTTTCAGTGCTACTTTATATTTCTTTACAGAGCCAATTTAGGTAATGTGGGAGGGTAGGGAGTTCCATTTTTTTGCAATGCTGTGAGAGAACAAGCATTGTCCAGCTCTTTAGTTGGGCTTGGTTAGACTTAGTAGTAATTTACTGGAGGATCTAAGGGTGTGTGATGGTATGTAAATCTGTAGTACTGATGAGAGTGCTGGGCAGGTATTTGGTTTATAAATTAATTTGTGGGCTAGCATTAGTTGGGTATAGCAAAGGTAGTGTGGGAAATTCAACCAGTTCAGTTCAGAGATTGCTTGGCAATGGAGTGAGAGAAGGTTTACCTAAGGCGAATTTAGTTATTTTGTAGAAGCACGATTGAAGTTTGTTGCTGAGGGATAAGTGAAGGTTAGTAAAGATGACACTACCATAAAGTAAGGCAGGGATGAGTAAGCTGCTTGCTAGTTTTGTTCAGGTGTCTTTGTTCATGTAGAGTTAATTACAATAACGTTTGCCAAGTTTAAAGTGTGTTTTCTTTATTGCGTTGAGAATGTGTTTCAAAGGTGAGTTTGCTGTCAGTTGTAACATCTAGTAGTTTGGTAGATTTCACTATTTTAATTTGAGTTCTGTCTTTAAAGAAGATTTTGAAGTCTATATCTGGTAGTTTTGTAGAGAATAGGTTTTGTTTTTTGGCATTTAGTAGTAGTTGTGAGTTGTTTAGCCAAGTTTCAATCTCTGAGAAAGCATTTTGAGTAAGTGTGAGGAGGTCAGAATAGTTAATACGCCAAAACCCAACAGGGTAAATACAGCTGAAAAACAAACCCAACAATTACGAACTGCACCAAGCCGTTTAATGAAAAGCTGAAAACAAGTTCCAATGTACTAAGCGCTTTCACCATCAAACTAATTATTATTATTATATTATATAGAAGTTAAAAGTGATATTTTATATGTTACATATATTATTATGTATGCTGTGATGTATGATGATTATGTAAGAATTGTGGTTGGTTAGTTTAAAAATGTAGAGTGTATTTAAACTATGTGTTTTGATGCTCCTTTTACTCTGACGAAGCCATTAGTTTGATGGTGAAAACGCTTAGTACATTGGAGCTTGTTTTCAGCTTTTCATTAAACGGCTCGGTGCAGGTCAGAACAGTTGATTGAAGTAGAGATTATAGTTGAATCATTGGCATATTGGATAATTTTACTTAGCTGGGAGACTTTGTGGAGGTCATTAATAAAGATGTTGCATAGTAATGGTCCTAGAAGGAAACCCTGGAGGACTCCTATGTTGTTTGATAGATACTCAGATTGGATGTTTTGCCACTTTACAGATTGTTGTCTATTGTTTAGGTATGATGTAAACCAATTGAGAGATGAGGGGGGAGCAGCCTAATTTTGTTAATTGGACTAGAAGTTTAGTGTGTGATACTGTGTCAAAAGCCTTAGATAGGTTCAATAGGATTACTGACATGATGTGACCTGTATCTAAGGCTTTGTTGACAGTATTGGTGAAAGAGAGTAGGGCTGTAACTCTGGGTGGAAACTGTGTTGAGTGGGAGACAGAAGATCATTATGAATGAGGTACTTGAGTAATTGTGCGTGCACACACTTCTCAAGGATTTCTGATAGTGGAGAGAGTATAGAGATGGGGCGATAGTTTGAGAGGCCATGAGAGTTTCCACCTTTAAGTAATGATGTAATAATAGATTTTTTTTCCAAAGATGTGGAACATATCCTTCTGCGAGAGAGCAGTTTATAAGAATACTAACCGTATATGCAATTGCATTTGCTGCTAGTTGTAAATATTCTGTGGGATGGTTGTCTGCGGAAAGGGAGCAAGGCTTAAGCTTTTTTAATAGTTTACATATGAGAGAAGTGGGTACTGGTTGAATTGAAAATTAGTGAATTGCGAAAGGATTGGAATTTTTGTCAGGAATAAGTGGTACATTGTCATTTTGTTTGGCCTTGTTATTCCTCAGGGAGTATGGATTTTGGCTTGTTGAGGAGTCTATGATTAATTTTTGGATGGTGGTAATAAAGTGGCTATTGAAGTCATGGGAAATTTGCTGAGGGGTCTTATCAGGTATGGGAGATGGATTTTGTGGAGTGCTAGGACTGAGAAGGGTGGAGACAGACTTCCAGAATTTCTTTGGATTGTTTTGGAAGGTTGCTAGCCTAGAGGAGAAATAGTTTCTTTTTTTTTTTGTCTTGCATTACTAGTTTCTTGGTTCTATTTCTTAGTTGTTTGAAGTTAATTTCATTTTGATGTGCTCTATCCTTTTGCCAAAATTTCCAAGCTTTCTCTCTCTGAAGGCTGAATAATTTGGTTGGTTTAGTTAGCCATGGGGAACTGGACCTCGGAAGCCCTAAGGAATCCAGCAGAAAAAAACTATCTCCTCTCCTTCAAACCACAACACTTAATAAAGTGCAGGCCCTGAAAAAAAGAGACACTGCTGTTTATTAGAAAGGTATCAAAATCTCTTTTTGTACTGCTTTCCTACTCCCTTGTTGTGGTGAAGGGGCTTATATATCCCATTGAAGCTATGAGATATACTGTGTAGGATCACCCAAGATGGGCAAGTCATGGCACAGAGAGCAGATGAAAATGGCCCACTGGAGAAAGTAATGGCAAACTCATCCAATATGTTTTGCCAAGAAAACTCTATGGACAAACGCAACCAGAGGCATTCCAAAACTACATCACAATATGAGACTCTGGGGTCTGAAGGCATTTAGTATAGTACTAGGGAACAATAGAAGATATGTAAGGTACTGCTACAGTTTATGACTTGTGTGGACTAAACTCAGAAGGATGTCCATCTGTTAAAGAGGTCAGACATGAAAGGAAAGTCTGATGCTGTGAAGAACTATACATCACTGGTACTTGAATGTAAGAACTATGAACAGAGATAAACTCAAATTAGATAAGGATGAGATGAGAGGAATAAACACTAAATTTCTGGGAATTAGTGAACTAAAATTGACTGGCATAAATCATTTTATATCAGATAATTATCAGATATTCTATTGCACTTCAAAGTCTTGCAGAAGAAATGCAGTATCCTTCAAAGTCAGTAAAATGTTATCAAAATAATTACTTGGTTTTACATCACAAAAAAAGATAATGTGAACTCAATCAGACTACAAGGTAAACAATTCAAAATTACAGTGATACAAGTTTATGCTCAAATAAGTTTAAGCTCCAACTACAGATGTTGAAAAGGAGGACATTGTCTAGCTTTATGCGGACCTGAAGCAACTTTTGGAAATAACACCAGCAAAAAGTGATATATTCCTTGTAGGTTATTGAAATGCTAATGTTAAAACAAGGAAAGAATCTAGGACAGTGATATACAAGCGCAACAACATTCCAAACATATACAAAGTATAGGTAAAGGAGAGATTTCTGGAATTAGACCTGGTAAATACAGCACCTGAAGAGCTTTGTACAGATATTTGTGATATTGTACAGAAGGTGGCATCATAAATATTCCAAATAGAGGATTAAGAAAATGGCTGTCTGTAGAGCCTACAGAAATTGTCAAGGAAAGAAGGATAGCAAAAGGTAATGGAGAAAAAAAATATGTCAAAATGAATGCAGAGTTCAGGGAAGAGATATGGACACATGTTTAAATGAACAGTGCAAAAATTGTGAGAAGATAATATAATAGGAAAGAAAACTGTTCCTTTCAAGAATATGGGTGATATGAGTGATTTTAAGGGAAATTAGCATTACAAAAGACAAGGATCAGAGTAACTTAAGAAAAGCAGCAGATATTAAA
This sequence comes from Protopterus annectens, assembly GCF_019279795.1. Lineage (NCBI taxonomy): Eukaryota > Metazoa > Chordata > Ceratodontiformes > Protopteridae > Protopterus > Protopterus annectens. The sequence continues at coordinate 1,823,515,530 of NC_056735.1, forward strand.
AAGATGACAGGAATATGTAGGACTAAACAAGAAGGTCCCTAAAATTACCAACACATTTGAAGGTATGTTTTCCTATACAGATACAGACATTATGGAAAGTGAAGCTAAATGTGCCCTAGTAAGATTTACTCTTAATATGGCTGCAGGAAGGGATGGAACTAGAAATCCATCTGAATTTCACAAAATCCTGCTAAATGATTCTGTTACAGTTTCTTGGAATTTGCTAGGAAATTTGGAAAACATAACGGTGCATAACTCACTGGATTGCTGGCTGCCTCACAGACAGGACCCAAAAAGTCAGGATCAGTGAGACCACCTCCACCAGTAGACCAGTCTCCAGCACAGTACCCCATGGCTCACTGTTGGGCCTGCTCCTGTTTGGCATCTACTTCTTGGAAGTAAAGCCTAATGTCAAAGGCCTCTTGCTCAGCATGTTCACAGATGACTGTAAATTGGGAGCTAGCATAGATTCCCCCCCACAGCACTAACATCCTACAAGTGTCTAACACAAACAAATGACTGGCTCCAAAGCCATGGATTAAAACTCATTGTGAAGAAATATATTATAGCACCTTTTTGGAAATCATCCACCCAATCCAATTACTGCATTAATAAAACACCCTTAAGAGCTGACCCAGTAGTCAGGGATCTGTGTACATATGTAGACAGCAATCTGGCCTTCAACCAACACATATCTAAGATAGTAAGAAAATAACTTTATGTTACCCAGCTCATATGTAAGGGTATGGCAACTAGGTCTAAGGAAGTTATGGTGCCACTCTACTCAAACTTTATCAGACCCATCATTGAGCACAATGCCCCCTTTGGCATGTACCTAACCAAATGCTTGCAGCAGTTGGAATGGCCTCAAAGGTTCCTCACCAAGAGAATCTAGGGTGTAAATACTATATCCTACACAGATTGACTTAAAGTTCTATCTCTGTACTCAGTCTCCTAGAGGTTATTGAGAGGCGATCTATGCTTAGCATATAAGGCAACCACAGATCCAGCTCTGGTGGATCTCTTGTACATATGAAAAACAAACTATACCAGAAACATTAGATCCAAGGACCTAAACTTTGCCTGCAACATAAATAGAAAATGCTGGAGATTGACATGTGTCTGAAAGGATCCCCATGCTATGGAATAAGCTCCCCATCTACATGAAACAGAATTCATCCCAGCCTCTATTCAAAAGAAACTTTGGTCAATGGATTGGAAATCACAAATACATCACCGGTCTGGCTCCCATGTCTCTGATGGACAGAGGATGACCATAAGTATATTAATCCCCAACTAACATACTCCCCCACATAACCATTATCTACCTCTTTACTAACATACCCCACCATATAGGCATCCAAGGAATCTGGGGGCAAAACTGGGCTGGGTTGCATGGCTAGGCTTGTCAAGACCCTGGATGTCATTAGCCTAGTATAAATGCAAGAACGTATGACAGTATTGATCAAAGAAAACACTGATGCTTGGAAAGATCAAAGGCAAAAGAACGGGGGGGGGTTGCTGAAGTTAAGGTGGAGAGACAGCAATACTAGAATAGTGAATACAATTTTTCAAAAACTTGAAGAAAAAACTCTTGTCAGACAGACCTAAAGTACTAAAGTCATTGAGGTCATGAATAGTCAGATTTGACTAAATGATTAAACAACAACAACATATTATAGGATGCTGTCTAGGAATAGCACAGGTGTCACTCAGTTGCTCTACTGAAGATTAAATTACTGCCAGGGACCACCTGCAACCTACAGGTGGTATCACAATAGTTATGCAGCAGGGCTTTTATTCATTACTCATATTGTTGCAGGTCAGAATGCTGCCAGAATGCAACCTTCAGGCAGTTGCATGATAGTTATATAGCTGCCCTGCTGTTCATTATTGACTTTGCCACAGGTTGGAATTTTATTTATTTATTTATTTATTTATTCAAATTTGTTAACCAAGCTAGAGCACTGATCAAAACTGATCAGCTTCAGTTTAAGCCTAGAAATAAAGTGAACAGCATTTTTTTGCAAAAAAAGGCATGCATATATTAATACAATGAAGACCAATGAGGATAAAGGAAAAAGACTGAACTACAATACAACATCAGTGAGAGTATGCAGTATGGTGTACAACAGTAACACAGTATGTGCACCACATTACGAATAGGTGCACAAATTATACTAAGCGCTGGAGAAGGACAACAAGGGGTATGAGCTGAATGAGTGAAGGTAGAAGTGAAGGTGGAAATGATTAGGAAATGTGACCTGTGATAGAGAACTTACACTATGCTTGTTTTTGAAGAAATTAAATAAGCTATTACCTAAATTCTGGTTATGATATAATGTTTTAGGTGGGGTGAGTGAGATTCCCAAAGTTTGGAACCTAGACTGGAGAGACAGTGTTCAGTACACTGTAGCTTGGATCTGGGGTTTTGAAGGAGGGCTCCAGATTGTCTTGGATTCCTTATGTTGTAGGAAATATTTTGTCTTAAGAGATTTGAGGCTAAAGGAGTCAGTGATTAGTTGTGTAGTAATCTGAACAGCTGAGATCCAAGTAGCAGATCACAGTTTTATTTGACTAATTACCATTTGGATTTTCCAGGAGATATGCAGTGGTGTTCAAGAGATGGGGAGAGGGTGATGAAATGCCACATTGATTACATGTTTCTTTTGGGGCAGAGGCTATTAATGGGAGTCCATATTCTAACTATGAATGCAGGATGCCGTTGCCAATGACATTTCAAGTTGCATGAGAAAGAGAAGAGAGTTGTATTTGCCCAAAGTCGGAGTGAATTTATTTTTTTATGAGTCTTGCCTAGATGTTGATTGATGCTGAAAGAGGGATCAAACCAGATCCCTATGTATTTCAAGTAATTGACATTTCCTATTGGAGTATCCTTTGGAGCTATAATTGAAGTGGCTTGGCGATATTGGCAAGTTTTGTGGTTGAGCTAAAAGGCATGATTTTAGCTTTGGTAGAATTTAGCAGCAGGTTATTGATGTTAATCCATTCAATGAGGGACAAGCATTCTGTTTGAAGGTCATTTTGTAGAAGAGATAGAGAATGATTAGAACAGAATAATACCATGTTGTCAGTGTACAACATAAATAGAAGATGAAGAAGATCATCGGGTACCTTGATGCAGACAGAGAATATGAGGGGGGCAAGTACTGATCCATGAGGAACTCCCTTATGAAGAGGTATGTTGGTTGAGGTGGTGGAGTTAAAAAGTTGATAGAGAAGTAGAAATCTAAGAGATACCTTTGGAATCAAGTTGTAACATCTGAGCTGATGCCCGTGTCAACTAGATTGTCCATAAGGATGGAGTGGTAAACTAGGTCAAATGCCTTTGTTAGTGCAATGAATAAGTCCCTATAAACAGTCCTGTATCCACAGTTAGGAGGATTTCATCATGTGCGTACAAACAGCAGCTAATGTGCTATGTTTAGACCAAACTCTATGTTGTTTGGATGAGAGTAGATGATGAAATTAGAGAACTCTGAATGGATGAAACACAACAGAATTTTTCATAGAGTAGGATGTAAGGAGAGTGGACAAAAGTTTGGCAGTTTATTTACTATTCCTGTTTTCTAGACATTAGGCATAACATTTTGTAGTATATATAGATTGTAACTATGACAGAGGATTTCTGATACATTCAATGTAGTGATAAGAGAACCAAGAATATAGCTCATCAGTGCCTGCTGGACTGTCCAGTTTTAAGAGGAGTGGAATGATGTCATACTGTTACCTGTTACCATCCCTGAACAGCAGTACTATTCTGCTGTCTCATCAATGGCAGCGTTATGTATCTGAATGATGCTGACATGCAGTGTGCAGCCATCATGGAATAATACATCTATGTGACAGATGCTATGCCACTAGTTAGTGGCATTGTCTTAAGTCAAACTTGCCATTATAGCACATATTGTTGTCAGTGAGTATCCCATCTGCAATAGGGGTTGCTGTTGCCTCTCAATAGCATCTTTACCATATATAAGAATCACACAAGAAGAACATCAGACTTCAGTACAGAAGTAAGCCATCTCACTAACTGATGTCCTATCCGTTTTCAAGATACAAATATTTATTTATTTAATTTACCTATTTAGTTTTGTTGAATGGAGTAATCTCATTAGATGACTCACTTTCAGAACCAATGTTAGGTTAGCAGATCTCTAAACTGATGGCCTTCTCAACTCAAACTTGGGGAGCAAGTCCCAAAAAATATATTGTTTGTAACTGTATCATGCTACTTGTCAAATATGTAGTCATCCACTACAAAAGTAATAAGTAGCTCCTATAGTTATTATGACACACTGTGTATTTCAGCTCTTCAGTAGTGACTACAAATGCAGTACTGTTATTCATGTATGAAGCTACAATATCCTTATAATTTCATAAAACAATACCAGTACTGCACTCCTGCATTGTCACTTGCCCATTATGTCCCCTAATCACTTGTATCCAGGGCAACTAAAAATTCACAGTCCAGTAGGCACTGATGACCTATATCACCTCACTGTTTTTGTGGCTCTGCTGGCTTGCCATCAGGTGAGACTGGAGGTAATAATCATACTGACTAGGTAAAATTTGGCATTGCTGTGCAGTGGAATGAAGCAAGAACACCATGTACTGCAGGATCTGATAAGGTCAGCAGATATATAGTGCAGTCCCATGATCACAGATCTATGCATATAAGCAGTTTCAAGAGGTCCATACCTTCTTCAAACTGAGAGTTATCTAACCTTGGTATACACTGATTTTTTTTATGTATTATTTGATAAGCAAGAAGGATTTTTCTTGTTTTTCTCTCCAACTGATCCAATACCTTTTAGGGCCAATCAATCACATCAAAACTACAAATTAAAACAGGAAGAACAAATTGGTTTATAGCTTGGACTTTATTCCTAGATATCAGGGCTGTTTTTAATATTAGTTTTAGCCTTCTGTAGAATTCCTTACTGAATTTTATTTGCATTTGTTCATGTTTTATTGACAATCCTTCCATCAATTCCCAAATATGTATGCATTCCTTCCTGCTCAAGTTTCTTTATATCACATTGCTGTCCTAGACTGATATTCTCTTGGTACTGCAACTTTCCTGCTTTAAATGCCACACACTTATTTAGACCAAATGTCATTCTTGTATGATCTTAGAAAGTTTTAACCACTTGCAGTTGTGCTTTCAACTCCTATTCTGAAGGACTATAAAGTTTTAAGTTATCCACAAAAAGCAGATGACAAATCTTTAAGCAAGCTTGTTTTATGGGAGCCAAATTATAACCAAGACCTAATCGGTTAAGTAAACAGCTTAACAAGTTAAGGGCAAGACAAAACCACTTTGGAATATTCTCCTTTGATTTTTTTTCCCTAGGATAATATTTTGCCCTTTGTCATGACTTAATTGCAAAGTGGTCACTGTTTCAAAGTCACTGCAATGTAATTTATCAATGTAGGATGTGTCTTTTACATCTGTAAGCACTACTTTCTCTATGAATGTGGGATGGTGTTAAATGCTTTTTTGTATCTATCCATGCCATACTTAGATGCTTCTCCTTTTTACAATACGCCATTATGACTTTATTTAGCAACAGATCATCCTGTGTTCCATATGACTTTCTTTTGTTAACCTTTTGTTCTATTGTCATGATTGAATTTTCTTCTAAATGACTATAACTTCTGTTGGCATAAATTCCAGGATGTAGTTCATACATTGTTGGAAGGCATGTTAGTGGTTTATAGTTTTTAAGATGGCTTGGTTTCACTCTTAAGGAGGAGTATCATTTTTCTCTTGTTAACCAGGTTGGAGTCTGTTTGGGATGTGTATATAAATAGTTCTTTCTCAAGGCTAAAGCTTCTTGTAAAGATACCAATACTTTTAGTAAGAGGTTAGGTATTGCATCTGGGCCTGTCGTTTTCCATTTAGGAACTTTTCTTAATTTTGTTTCAATTTCTTTGGACATTACATCATCCGATTTCATATCCTGTGGATTTGGAATTCTTACTGTTTCTTTAAATTCTTCTATCCATTCACCATCTTTGTTATTTTTCACAGGGTCTTTGTTATTTTTCACAGGGTCTTCATAAACATTTCTCCAAAATGTGGTTATTTCTTCTTTTTGGTGGTGTTTCTATTCCTTTTGCTTTGTTTACCAATTCTCTATAAAAAAAATTGGGTCATCAATGAACTGCTTACTTTGTACCTTTCCTTTATATTTATCTGCATATCTTCTAAGTTTTTTTTTTTGCCTGTGTTGATATATTGAGTTTATAATCAATAGTGCATGATACACCTGTGACTATGTAAGGTATTGCCAGCTATGCTGGGAGAAGTAGGGCAATGGATGTGTAACATATGCCACCACAGCTAGCTAGAATTTTGTAAAGAATTAAATTCTAGGTCAGTTGCTAGGAAAGGGGGAAATATGGGAACTAAAAATTATGTTTTAACACTAGATGAGACTGAAGTCTCAGAGCAGTCTGTTTTGGTAACTTGACTAAGAAGGACCTCTCACCCACTTCATCTTGCCTTGCTCTAGTAAGTGAACCAGGGAATTGTAGTTCTTTAGATCAGTCAGGAAAATATAGTGAGATTAGTTAAGCACTGTTTTTCTATATCTGTATGAATGTATTCATCTGTGTTATTTTAATATTTCCTGTGACTGAAACTGTGGTATTTATTGTAAATAGATATTTAGTATTTCCATGTACTTTTATTATTTATTATTAAATACATTTAAACTTTTCATTGTGGCTGATCCTTTAGAGAATAGTTTAACCTTTGAGAGGACTTGTATCTATTTTTTGACTCTGTGGTCACTCCTGAAAGCCTTACTGTATTGGTCAAACACTATCATTGGTATTAATATTAATTTCACTCAGTATGACTGGGTAACCTTGTGAGAGCCTTAGAGTAGCTTGCTTTGGAGTGTTTGGTGGCAGTAATTACCTTATAGTCTGGGTAGAAGGGGTCATAGCTAGTAAATCTGTGTCAGCCTTTCCCAGAGTGTGTGTGTGTGTGTGTGTGTGTGTGTGTGTGTGTGTGTGTGTGTGTGTGTGTGTGTGTGTGTGTGTGTGTGTGTGTGTGTGTGTGTGTGTGTGTGTGTGTGTGTGTGTGTGTGTGTGTGTGTGTGTGTGTGTGTGTGTGTGTGTGTGTGTGTGTGTGTGTGTGTGTGTGTGTGTGTGTGTGTGTGTGTGTGTGTGTGTGTGTGAGAGGGTACTGGAGGACATGGCTTGGACACTTAGCTGAGGACTCCACTCTACAGCTGTGCCAGTGGGGAGTCTCATTGGGGCCCTGGAGAGAGAGAGAGAGACAGAGAGAGAGACACACACAGACAGAGAGAAATGTTTACCCCAGACTGAGTGTACTCCCTGTGTGATCTTAAGGGAAATTGCACTTGATGCAGAGCGCTGCATCTTGAAATACTGGGTGCATCCATTTTCTTCCAAGTGAACATCCTCCTCCAGTGTCAGTGGTGAGGATTCAGGCTCCTTGATTACTGGCCCAGAGAGGGGACATCACAGCACTGTGGTCTGTACTGATACTGTGTATTGCTTTTATCACGTCTTTCTTTCTAAGTATTTTTGTTTATCTTTCACTCTTCTATACAGTGACACTTCCTGTCTTATATAGTTTAACGTTTTCTCTACTATGATGGCATTTTGTTTCTTCCCTTCCTCTCCCTTATTGTTCTGCACTCTTTTATGGTAAGACTTTATCTGTTATTAATTTAGCTGCTTAGCAATATATTCTATTTACTTCTGTTATGTCAGATGAATTTCTGTTAATTGCCTTGATTACTGTGTATCTACCCATCTCTGTTAAATCAAGTAACTCTTCCCTTAGATCATTTTCTTCTAAACTGAGGTGTATTCTTTGATCTCTCTTTCCTGCAGTCATTCTTCTGAAAGTTCCAGAATATTGTTCTGTGACATACTCTTTTCAGCTTCATCCTGTGTCATCCATTGCTCTTTGATATGGGAACTCATTGACCTATCACTCCACTACATTGACTACATCAGAGTTACCACCGTTTCCTGCTCCTTGCCTTGCTCTGCAACTCCAACTGTACTTTTGTACTGGTTTCATACTGAAGGCTCCAGAGCATCTTAATGTGTCAAGTGATCAGATGCTTCCTATTCCACCTGTTACTCCTTAATTTGGGAACTGATTGTTGCATCATGCTCTGACATTACCTGAGTAGGATTTTTCACACTAAATCCTCTAGTTTGCAGGTAATCCATAACTTCAGTCTCTATTTCTGATCTTCTTTTCTACTTTCCCCTTTTTTTCTTATGTTTGTATTGTGAAATTTTTCATATCCAGATACCTTTATTGTATTTCTCTTCAAATATCTTTGGTGCTGCTTTTTGTACTGATTAGTTTTGATTTCCCCTTTGCATAAATATGCACCATATTAAATCACTTTTTCTTCCCAACTTCCATATTTCGATTTCAGATGTCTCCCACTCCACTTGTTAACCCTTAATTTGGGGACTCATTGTTCGACCATGCTGTGACATAACCTGTGTTAGACTTTCTACACTAAATCCTCCACTTTACAGGTATTCCATAACTTCAGTTTCTATTTGTTTTAACTGCTTTACTAATTTTCTAATCTACGTTTCTTCCTTTATGATCTTATTTTTTGTATTGTGAATTTTTTCATATCTGGGCACCTTTGCCTATATTTCTCTTCACATATATCTGGACCTGCTTTTTTGTTTAGTTTGGCTTTCCCCCTTGCATACATATTGCTCCATATCTCATCTCTTCTTCTTTCCCATGTCCATGTTTCTTTTTTTATACCTTTCAAAAATCTGTAGGTTTTACTTACATACATAAATGTACATACAAATATTTCAGATATGAGGATTAATGCCCATCTAGCTTGCCAATATACCAAAACACATGTTCCTATAATAATAATATCTAAACTAGTACTTGCTTTAATGTAATTTGGTAGTCTTTTCCATGCATCAGCTACTCTGTCAGAAAACCAATTAGTGCACTTCTCAATCCTATAGTATCTTCCTTTTTAATTTCTCCAAGTCTTTTGGGTTTTTAATACCATGACGGGAATTGACTCCAGTCCAAAGTCAAAGTATGATTAAAGTTCATGAAATTAGTATTGTTTAGTATTGTTTCACTCTTTGACGTTAGCCAAAAATGCTCTTCGCAGCACCCGCAATGTGCCCAGTAATGACTCCTGCAATTCGTATGGTGTTACATGAATTGGTAACATATCTAAATACAATTGTAAATTATTGTTTATTAGACCAGTTGCTCCTACTACTACTGGAACTGTCTGGGTATCTTTCTTCCACATGGCTCTTGTTTCTGCCTGCAGATCGAGGTATTTTATGACTTTGTGTCTCTCTGTACATGACACTGTAGTCACTAGGTGTGGCGATTTCAATGGTCAATGCTACTTTTGTCTTCTTTTCTTGGACCACTATATCTGGTTTTCTAGCATCTATCTTTTGGACTGTTGGTATTGGGTGATCCCATGTGATGTAAACTTCATCATTTTCTATGATTCTCTATGGCTCATGTTTCCAGTGTTTTTCAGCCACTTCGATGCCATAATGTTTGCACAATCTCCGGTGTAACAATCTCACCACATTATTATGCCTTTCAGTATACAGTCTCTCTGCCATTAGAGAGTCACAACCAGCAATAAGGTGTGTGACTGTTTCCAATTCAGTTCCACAAAACCTACATATGTCTGTTTCTCCCACATGTTCAATGGACTTAGTAAACCAGCGAGTATGTACTCCACTATTTGGGCTGCCAATATTAACCTTTCATTTCTTGATGTAAATTCACTTCTCCTTAACCATTCCTGCGTTCACATTCCTATCTTCTACATAGGTTGTCTGATGATTCTCTAGTACTTTTTGATAACCCTAATGTTAAGTTGCCAGATGATTAATAAAGATAGAATCCAAGTTCAATATTAAAGATTTTAATCCAACCATTCAAAGCTACAATAGGAACAGAAAACACCAGTCCATTTGGAACTGGAACATCCAGTCCTTATCGCATCCACTAACTCTGTTTCTCTCCTTCTGCCTTCCTCTATCTCCACCTAGTGGCAAAAGACCAAAACACAACATATCCCCCCCTTACTTTCAATATTAAAGATTTTAATCCAATCATTCAAAGCTACAATAGGAGCAGAAAACATCAGTCCAACCAGAACAGGATCATCCAGTCCTTATCACATCCACTAACTCTGTCTCCGTCCTTCTGCCTTCCTCTATCTCCACCTAGTGGCACAAGACTAGAACACAACACCCAAACATTCCCAGATGTAGTTGTCTCTAAATGCCCTATATACTTGAATAAGATCTCCTCTTCGATATCTGAAAGAGACACTGTACAACTTCAGATATTTTAGCCTTTCATAATAACTTAAATGTTCACATCCATAGATGCCCTTGGTATATTTTTGCTGTACTCTTTCCAGTTTACTCATGCTTGTTTTCTTATAACGTTTCCATATCGTTATTCCATACTCAAGTTGGGGTCTAATATAACTAACAAACAATGACGTCATCATTTTTAATTTCCTAGACTTTATAAATCTTTTTATACAACCTATAGTTCTATAACTATTATTAACCAATTGGTTGGGGTTGATATGATTAGAAAAACTCATAGCTGAATCTACCCATATACCCAGACCATTAAATCAGTCTACAGTTTCAATCACTGTGTGCTCTATTAAATATTTACCCTACAATTTATATCTTATAAACCTCATATGTTTAGCTTTTGATGTATTATCAGCATATTATTCTTTTGTGCCCAAATGGTCGATTTAGTCTAGTTATTTTGCAGACATGCCTTATCTGTAATTCACTTAATCAGTTTACCCAATTTCAGGTCATCTGCATACAGACTGTAGAACACCTCAGATGAAAAAGTTAGGTCTTAAAGATACAATGTAAACAAGTAAGGGCCTAGGACAGAGCCCTGTGGGATACCCTGACTGTTACCAAGAATTTCACCTGTCCAGTTGCAGTATGATACTTGCCATGTCCTATTTGTAAGCCATGCAGCTATCCATCTTATCAAGAGTACATCAACACCTAGTTGTACTAATTTATCGATCAGTGTTTTGTGTATGACCATGTCAAATGCTGAAGTTAAATTTATATAAATTACATCACAGCACAATTTTTCATTCATAGCTGTTATTATATTGTTATAGAACATCATGTTCCAGGTAGTACTAGCTCTATTTTCAACATATTCATGCTGATATATGGTTTCAAGTCCCAACCTATCCATTTCTGATAATAACTTATTCAATATTACCTTCTCCGTTATTTTTCCACAACATGAAAATAGACTGAAGGGTCTATATGACTCTGGGTTTGTCCTACTCCCCTTACCCTTAAAGGCAAGTTTAATAAGTGCACGTCTCCAATCTTGAGGGATCTCCCCATAATTATATGACCTAGTGAATAATAAATATAATGGTACCATAAGTTCTTGCTGAAGTGTTCTCAGGTCATTGTTACTAATTCTGTCTCCTCCCTGTGCTTTATTTGGATCCAGTTTGTGCAGTTCTTTTTCAATATAATCTAATCTGATTATAGTATCTGGGGTTACCTAGATGTCACTAGGACAACCTAGCACCCCTTTTGTGGAGCCAAACTGTTTTGCTTAAGATTTTGTAAATATATTTATAATCTGTTGTGTCTGAGACTAAATTTTAGAATTTGCACACAGTTTATTAATTTGTGTGTCTTTACTCCTTCCACATCTTATGCATCTATAAAAAGGTTTCTTATTATGCTCAATATCTTTATATAAATTTTCTTCAAATTTATTTTGATCCTGCCTCACACTATGCTTTATCTGTTTGTCCAGCTTGTTTATTTCAGTTTTCAAAGTCAACCTCTCTTCCATTTCTTATATTTTTTGTCTCTCACCTTAATCAGATACCATGTTCTTAAGGAAATATATTGCCCTGGTGTTGCATGTTTAGATCCTGATGTTAAACATTTTTTTGTATTTTTTGCACTTCATTTCTCGTTCAAAACTTTCCACATTCCATCTGCAGTTTTTCCACTGAACACCTCATTCCAGTTAGTCTTACATAGCGACTGTTTTGCTTCCATATAACCTGTAATTAACCTTCTGTGCATTATTTTAGATTTCAGTTTGGCAGAATTATTTAGCAACAAATTAACATTTAGAACCCCATGATCACTGCACATCAACGGTAGTAAAACTTGACTTGAAATAACATTAATTTCTTTAGGAACACAAACAATGTCTCATATGTTCTGTTCCCTGGTAGGTTTTTTTACAATCTGAAGCAATTGTTGTTCTTGAATATACGTTCTGAATAATTTCCTTACTAACATTGTTGGATCAATAATATTCCAGTCTGTTTCTGGTAAATTTAAGTCCCCAGCTAATATTATTCTTCCGTCCTGTGTTTCATTCAAGAGATGTATGAATTCCTCTAGGTCATCTGCACTTGACTTTGGTGGTTTATACACTCCAACAATTGTTATATGTTCCAGGGCTGTCTTTATTGTCATAGTTGCACAATTTACAGTATTGGTGTTATCACTGAACATGTAATAATCACAGATCTCACAACTATCTTTACTCCCTATCATAACACCTCCACCTGATTTTTTTGTTAGAATGTCTGTTACAGTAAAAAAAATGTATACCCTGACAGAACTGGTTTCCAGTAATTGTTCTTTAAGCATGTTTCACAAACAATTGCAACATCAATCTTGTGGGAAAATATAGAAAATTTTCCAATAAAAAACATTATTATTAATGTTCCTTGTCAAAAAAAGGAGATACCACCAGCACAGCTATCTGGAATTTTGTAAATAATTATATGTCCTTTGTGAATATCAACATGATTCATATAAGATGCTTATGTTACAAATGTATTAGAACTGTATGTTATATACATATATATCAAACCAGGCTGGTTCAGACATGTGTGTCGAAAAGATATTTTATAAAGTGCTTGTGCTTAAAATGTAACCACAGCATGCCCTACTAGAACAGAACAGAAATGAACATGCACTATTGTAAATATTTAAATATATACATTTTAATATTGGAAACTAGACTACAAGAGGTTAACTTCAGAAAAAATAACTGAAATTAAATTACTTTATGGTTAGGCCACACAAAGATGTTATCTTTCAGTTTCAGTGCAGCAACAGATGCAATGTCTATACTAGAGAGCTTTCTCTATTGTTTTAAGATGAAATAATTACTAGTTTTGAAATGTGAAGGGATGCAACTGTTTTATGACTTCCACCATTTGTCAAAGCTCTGAGGAAAAGCCCTTGTCTATGTATTTTTACAGGTATGTGTTAAATGCTACCAGCTGCCATCAATGGTTGTTTTGGGGCTTGGGAGCTAGGAGTCAAATGACAAGCAATAATGTCATTCTGCAAGCTAGCCCAATAGTAATATTTGAGATATTAACTTGAGAACTCTCTGAGAGAGAGACACAACATTCTGTATTCTGTCTTGGACCTAACAAGAAGATCTGCCTTGCTCTGTAAGTAAGTTAACTAGGGTATAGTAATTCTCCTAGATAGAGTCAGGACTATAGCAAAGCTTAGTTTAGAATGTTTTCTTTATTTATTTGAAAATGTCATGCAATGTTCTTTTAAATATTTCTTGTGATTTTGAACTCTGATGTCACTGTAAATATATACTGAGTATTTTCTTTTTCTTCTATTATTTATTATTAAACATATTTAAACCTTTCATTGTGGCTGATCTGTCTAGAGATATTTAAGTTCTGAGAGTACTTGCAAATTTATTTAGTGACACTGTATAGGCCACTCCTAATAGTCTTGCTCTTGGTCAAACTATAATTTGTATTAATAGTAACATCACACAGTAAAATTGCACACCCTTTGTTAAGGGCCTTAAAGTAGCTGATAAGGAGATGGCTGGTGCTAGTGATAACTACCTTATTGTCTGGGCAAAAGGGGGCATAGCTAGTAAACCTGTGCCGGCCCTTCCCAGTTGTGTATGTGTGTATATAAATCAAACCTCAAAGAGTATGTATGTCAGCTACTTGGGCAGGGACACGAAGCACTGGTTGGACAGAGAGGGTGCTGGAGGTCTTGGCTTGGTCACTCAGCTGAGATCTCAACTCTATAGCTCTGCCAGTGGGGAGTCTTACTGGGGATCTGGAGAAAGAGGGAGAAACCAGCTCCAGACTGACTCTGCTCTTAAGGGAAATTGCACTTGTTGCAGAGAGCTGCATCTGGAAATACTGTATGTGTGCCTTGTCATCCTCCCAGTGTATGTCCCCCATTGTTGCCAGTGGTGAGGATTGGCGCTCCTTGATTACTGGTCCAATGGTGGGGTGTCACACTCCTAGCACTAACAACCATCAGACATGCATCAAATGTTGCTATCTGTGAACTGTTAAACTTTCGACCTGTCAAAAATAGTGCCACTGATACTGAAAACAAATGATTCGGAACACAGTGGAACTTATTTCTACTTTTCCTTTTCCTAATATTTTCTTATTTTGTTGAGACACTGTGTTTACACTTTGCTGGTACAGTCTGCCACTAATTAATTGTTCTTTACAAATGACTGTTCTGTTATGATTTTTATTATAAATATTTTCTTGTGTTTTCCTTCTTTGCACTGCTTCTTATTTTTTCCCTTTGGATTGTGACTCCTTCCTTTGAATATGTGAATACAAACAAATATACACACACACACACACACACACACACACACACACACACACACACACACACACACACACACACACACACACACTCACACAGTGTGATACAGAACAAAGAGAAAAATACTTTTCATTTAGTGCACTTCTGTTTACAGTGAGGTGACAGTTTAAAATACAACCTAACATAATTCTGTTGTAATTAAATGTTTCAAACAAAAGTAGCTGTTACACTTGTTTTGTGAGTCAGGCTGAGGCACGTCCTTGGCTCCTGCTTGAACATACAGTTACAAGTATTCCTCTAACAAAGTTATAGTCTTCCTTGAAGAAGTTCCTCCGGTATCTTCCTGTCACTCCACAGTCTCTTCCAGTCTATAACTGTCCTCCTCCAAGAGTGCCTATTCTTGGCCATATAAATCTCTCTCACTGACGGCAACATTTTTTTTTGCTGTGTTGTTTTTTCCTTTTATCTTCATTTTTGCAGATATCACAATCAGTTTTTCCATATTTGATGTGTACACATCAACTGTAATAGCTTTATACCACATTACATGATAAATACATACCAGCTCAGTGAGCATATGTATCATAACAAAACAGCATTTTTATAGCCTTTTAACGTCCATATCAGACAGCACACACATGCTTGCACACAACACTAGGATGCACTCACTAACAACCTTTAACAACATATGACCAACTTAAGAGTCAGTTTTGAACTATGTACACACATTAAACATGCAAATAAAGAGCTAAGTTGGAAAAAAATGTTTTATGCTGAGTGTTGGTTAGTCTTAAAAGTAAGCAATAAAACAGTCCAGAGAATTAGCTATTCATAAAAATGTAGTCTACTAATATGCCTTCTTCAAGGGGACCCTACTTGAAATGCATAAGCAGACTGTAGTTCATCAGTGTAGCTGGTCTGTTTTTAAATTACTTGCAAAAATTGTACAATAAATGTATATAATAAGTTATGAAGCTATCATATAACTACAGATGCTACTACTGCACTGAATACAAACTACATGGGAGGATGTCACGTGGAAAGTTTTGCTCTTGCAGCTCACTTTTCTTGTGCTACATTACCAACACTACTGAAACATTTTATGTATTCTTTGTTGCCTTTTTCTTATGATTGTAATCAGAATTTTATAGTTATGGTATATGACTGCATGATTCAACTTTATTGCACGTTGTCCTTCCTGGGATTTAGTTTTAGATGAATTATTATAACAGATCCATTTACAAGCACATAAAAGGAAGATAGCTGTACACACAGAGTTTCGCAAGCTGGGAGAAGGGTGCTGTCATGTAATAAATCCTGAAGATATATGGGTTCTAAACAGAAAGACTGAAAGGAGTAATTGTTTTGCAAACAGTAATGGTAGGAGGTAGTGCAACTGAGGTGTTAGCCGATAAAGGGGTTGCTTTTCTGATTAAATGATATCAGATTCTTGTGTGATGATTCATCATGTAACTGTGTAGCAAGTAGCTATGAAAAACAGCTCAATGAACTGAGCTTTGTGTGATTTAATTTATTAGAATGAGTCTGTGTAGCTCACGGCTTCTTAGAATAGCACCTGTGCACTATGTTCACTGTCTGCAGCCCCAAGCAAAGAACAAAAACTACAATCATCCTCAACAGTGTAGGCAGTAAGAATTAACATGTAACTTTGTCATAGTAACACTCACTGCATGATCACTGTGTGATTAACTTCAGCTGTTATAAAGAGTTACCTGGAACTTTTAGATACAATATTGCAGCTCAGGAAAAAAAAAATCCAATACATAACAACATAATTATTTCTGTAAAGACATGCTACAAGTAAGGGGCCTTTGCTCTCCAGTGAAAAACAGTACCAGAAGATGTCCTTACATTCACAGCTGCAGTATTCCTTACTAATGGGATTCTCTGCCATGAAGCCCTCTGTCTGGCCAGTTTACAAAATATTTCCATTGCTTTAAGGTACGCTGAATGTCACCTGCTTACACCTTGTGTAAGGTAGGGCATAAAGGTGATGTTCAGGTGTACCATCCTCAGAACTTTTTTGCCACCAGTCTGAACACTGTCTTAACTACTGCTCTGTTGCATACATTCGTGTTTTACGTTTTTTCCCTCTCCGCAATATGACAGTGAGAGGGTGCTACATACCTTATATGTGCATAGACAGATCAGATTTTATCTGGATAAAACTAAAGCTATCAGGAAGTCTGACCAGTTATTTGTTTCCTTTCATCCTAGGTCTTTAGGTTTGGCTGTTTCTAAGCAAACTATTTCCACTTGGATTTCAAAGGCTATTTCCTTTTGTTACACTTTTCATGGCAAGCCTTCTTTCTTCTATTAAGGTTCATTCCACTAGAGCTATGGCTTCTTCTGGTGCTTTTTTCAAAGGCTTAGATGCTAATTCTATTCTTGAAGCTACTACCTGAACTTCTGTGCATACCTTTGCCAAACAGTACCAGCTGGATGGTATCTCCAGAGCTGGAGCTGGTTTTGCTGCTGCCATTTTTCATGGCTTCTTGGAGGCTCTGCTGCTTCCTCCTCACAGGTTTCTTTTTGAGCTTTTACACTCTCCCATTTGTAAGGAACACTGCAGCGGTGAAGACAAGGACATAGTACAGTTGTGCAAAATCGTACCATAAAGGTAGATGTCCTTGCCTTCGCTGCTGCAGTATTCACTCCCTCCTTCCATCCCCCCTTGTCTTTTTTCCCCTTCCTGGCTGCGCAGATTCTCCTTGGTTTTCCTTGGACTGCTGTTCCTACTGGGGCAATCTGTTCTGAGGATGGTATGCCTAAATGTCACCTTTATGCCCTAACTTACGGAAGGAGTAACCAGGTGATGTTCAGCATACCTTAAAGCAATGGAAATCTTTTGTAAACTGGCTGGATGGAGGGCTTAATGATAGAGAATCCCATTAGTAAGGAATACTGCAGCGGTGAAGGCAAGGACATCTACCGTTATGGTAAGATTTTACACAAATGTACTTTATCTCTTCTTTTCATCTTAACAACAAATTAACTGAGGGCTGTGAAAACAAAACACTCCATCTCATATCATATCATGTCCTTTAAACCTGATATTTGTATACACAGCATTTGAAGTTCATTTCAGATTATACAAAAGTTTATTGGCATTATCAAAACCAATATCATTTGTAGTTTACTGGCTCCTGTCTGCTAAGTCCTAAGGTACAGTTCTAATATCATTACATAGTTTTAATCATTTAGTGAAAAAAAAAAAAAATATATATATATATATATATATATATATATATATATATATATATATATATATATATATATATAGGTCTAGGACTATTCACTGAAAGCACATTTCACTGAAAGTCAAATGACTGTGCACAAATCACTGAAAGCTCAATTTAATGAAAACTCAATTCACTGAAACACATTTCACTGAAATTTATTTATGGCCTTTTCCCCACTGTTGTGCGACCCTGGAGTTAGTATATATATATATATATATATATATATATATATATATATATATATTAAGGGTGGGTGTGGGGGGCACCACACCCCACATCGGGGGCATACCCCCCCCCCACATATTTTGGATACATATTAAGTTCAGAAAAGAGTAAATTATTGAAATTGCAAGTATCCATGTATATAGTTCAAAATATTTAAAATAGGTGAGGGGCTATGCCTCCCCCCCCCCGAGATATATATATATATATATATATATATATATATATATATATATATATATATATATATATATATATATATATATATAAACAGGGTAAATATAACAATAAATAAAATAAAATAAGCATTCAAGCATTTTCTGTCATTTATTTTACTGTACCAGTGTTGGCAAAAACAGTAAATAAAACAGCTGTTGCATATTAGTTAATTAAAAAGAATGTAGTGATCAGTACATGTAAGTAACTGAGACTGGCAGAGAGTATAAAAGGTGACACTCAGAATACAGCTTTTTCCTAAGAGGCTAAGAGACTTCAGGATGAATTCATTATGCTTTACTAGTGTTGACTGTCTGGTAGAAGTATGGGGTCTCTGCTTTAATGGATAAGTACACCCCTGTGATCTCTGTCTTTTGAGACCTGATGGGGAGTATGCTTGGTGACCCTCAGAGCTTCCCACTGCTTCCCCCTTACTACTCAGCAGCCCATATTCTTCTTATTGCCTGAAGTGTGGAGCTCTCTGACCCTGTTTATCTGTCTGTGCCACAAGGAAAGGCATTAGCATCTTTTATACCAGAAGTAACAAAATTAAGTCTCGCACAGAATGCACTTTCAGAGTAAATCTAGTGGCAGACAAGTAGGATAATTCATGAGCTACACCAGTGTAACTCTAGGTGTCATGCTTTGTGACAGAGAAAACTAGAAAATGCATTACAAAAGCATTTAAATACTGAAACTCATGAAAATAAATTAAGAAAGTAAGTGATTTATAATGTGCCATGTCTTATTCAAACTCATCTTAGTACACATTCATTTTTGTAAAATTCTAATTTTCCAGAGAGCTTGTAGTATCACCACTGCTTGCTAAAAAAACACTCATCCACACACTGTATATATTCATATTCTTTAAACTACATTGCTCATTCATTTGAACGCAAACACAATCAAACTAAATGTGGGTTAATTCTTACCTTTAGTGTATGCTGTAATAATAAGCCAGACCCAGACAGTGAGGAGAAGTGCTGTAACGATGCAGCAAGTTATCTGAAAGCATCTCTTTTTCCATGACTGCTTTTCAGGCATGTTGAGCACTTCATCAGCTCCTATCTTCCTGCTGCTGTCTTGTGCAAGTTATAGGGCTGCTACAGTTTAATGAGATTGTCTGGATTTCTAGTTCAGCAACAAACCCACATGACATCTCCCCATTTGTGGAGTTTCTTTACGCGTCAAATGTCTTTAACTGACTTCTGTCAAGAAACTGTAACAAAGTCACCAATCATTTTACCCCTTTTTTTAGGTGTGTTCCTGCTTTTGTTAGAGAAAAACCAAAGAGCAGGAACTACTTCAAAGCCAGAGATAACATGCATGTTCCAAGTGCTATCAGTTCAGGACTATCCACTAAACATTCTGTCACTCATTAATCAGCAACACCTTTAAAACCTAGTTTATTTTTTTTTGGCTCCTACTTCCTCTTAAAGGTCAGCTGGCATGAAGTATACCTCCAGACGGTTAACTGATGCAGCAGTTTCAGTTTTTAAAATCACATACAGAGAATGAAGTAGCTAGTTAATAGGGAACCATCACACTCTTGGTTTGATTATCTTCACTTACTGTGTCAGACCATTTACTAGGCTTGTTTACTTCAACACCACACTTACATTTCACAATCTTAAGTACTGACATTTAATAACCAACAGTTCCCTTCATCACTGTTTACCTGTGTATTACTCAAGAATTTTGCCTGGGCCACATGCTTATGATCTTTTATGGGCCCAGTCTACTGCAACCAAGTTATTTCTATTACAATGGACCACTGTCTATCTGTCAATACCTATATGCTCACAGGTTCATAGGTTGTTACTAGGCTAATGACCACTATGGCCCTTACCAACATAGCTGTGCACCCCAAACTATTTGTGTACCAAGTATCATGCTTCATACTTTATACATCATCATCCACACAGCAGTATATCTTATCACCCAGTTTTTCCAAGCCCTACTTTCTGTTAATTTTATTTCAGTTCCTTATGTATCATCTCTTCCTGTATGACTAACCCCCCATACATAAATTGTTAGTATTTCCTTGCTTATTCTCCTGTTAGTAGCCTCACTACACTCCCACATGTCCAGTTCCAGACTATTCCTGCACCATACCCTCTTGACAATAATTACTGACTATACAGAATGCATATGTGGAAATCTGGTCCACATGCACCACATGCACTACAAATCTTCATTGATGTAATATAAATGTTGAATACATGTCATACTGCAATGTCATTTTCTCCCAGATTAAATATCAAGACTTCTGGCATGAGCCATTTCTACTCTAGCAAAAATGCCATGTCATGCAAACCTGAAAACTTTGAAGTGTGAAATTTAAATAGCACACCCCATATGCATGGCCTTGTCATAGTACTACCCTTTCTCCATGCTGAAACTCAAGAAGTACCAGTCGGGTGGCCTAGACAGAATTCCACTTCAATATCCAGTACAGCATATATTGCATTTCTCATCAGTTAATAACATCAACTGCATAATCCAGTGGAGTTATCATACCCTGGCTTATTCATCCAGTGTACACTAATTCACCCACACTCTCTGTAATGCTGAGAAATAATGTCTCACATGATACATTCCTGGATTTTGTGAGGACTAAAATGGAAATTGTTAAGTGCTTTAACTTAAGGGTACCAGCAGTTCTTCCCCTTTTACCCCCTGACCACGAAAGCCTGTAAAACATCACTCTTCCCCTTAAACTCTGTTTTTTATTGTTTTTCTTGTTTCACAGAAATTAGGTACATTTACTGGTGATACCTGTGAAGGCTACCAGCCTAGCTAGATAGAATTGTGTAAATAATTCTATGTCATTGTAAATATTAATATGATCTACAGGCTTGTTTTTACAAATGTAAGAAAACTGTGTTACATGCTGAACTTCAAAAATGTAACCACAGTGCACCCTGCTGGAAGAAAGCTGATGAGTAAAGAATTTTATAACTGTGTTTGATCTCAAGCTCGGAGACAGGATGTATGGGCTAAGAGCTTCTTTCTATTGTTTTGAGACAAAGAAAATTACTAGGTTTCACATGTAAAGTATCTTTTATTGCTGTGACTTCCTGGCAGCTGCAGAAATGTTAATTTGTAAATTCTGTGAGCCTAGGAAACCTCAGCAGGAGTACCAAGAAATGTAAATTTTGAATTTCTGTTAGCCTGGGAACTAAAGGAGAAGTGATAAAAATGATATAATCTGAGATGAGTCAGCAGTACTATGCATTATCAATTTAAGACTTTCTCAAAGAGAAAGATTGAGCATTTTGTATCTTGTCTTGGATCTAGTAAGAACATCCACTCACCAGCACTTGCTTGCTCTGTATGTAAGTAGTATTTAGAACAGTGATTTCTCTTAGGGTTAGATAGGAATTTAGCCAGATAAGTCTAGCTGTTTTCTATATTTATGTTAGACTATCCTACAATAGAGTTTTAAAGCATTTCCTGTGATTTCTGAACTATCTGATGTCATTGTGTTGAAGTAATAAGTATTGTCTTGTGTTTTTATTATTTATTAAATATTTTTAAACTTTTTAACTGTGGCTATTTTGTTTAGAGATAATTTAAGCTCTAGAGTACTTGCATGTATTTGGTGATACTGTACAATGCCACTCCAATAGCCTTGCTGTTCATCACACTTACTAATTGGATAATAATAATATTGCACTGTAAAATTGGACACCCTTTGGTAAGGGCCCTTATTAGTCGCTGATAAATAGTGGTTGGTGGCAGTGATTTCTACCTTATAGTCTGGAGAGAAGAGGGCATAGCTGGAGAACCTATGCCAGCCTTCCCCAGGAGTGTCTGCGTGTTTGTATATAACTCATATCTCAAAGTGTGTGTGTGTCAGCTACTTGGGCAGGGACATGAAGCACTGGTGGGGCAGAGAAGGTGCTGGAGGTCTTGGCTTGACCCCTCAGCTGAGATCTTAACCCTATAGTTGTGCCAGTGGGGAGTCTGATTGGTGATCTGGAGAGAAAGAGAGAAACCAGACCTAGACTGACTGTGATCTCTGTGTGCTCTTAAGGGAAACTGTACTTTACTGTGTGTGTACTTGTTATCCTCCCAATGTGGATGCCCCTCACTGGGGCTAGTGGTGAGGATTGAGGCTCCTTGATTACTGGGCTAGTGCACATGTATCGCAATATCCCTAAATAACCTCCTACTTTTTGTTGCACCAAGCTACTGGCCCTGCATTATGCTCTCCCTAATTTTGCCTGAAGTCTATTCCACCCCTCTGTTTCTTTCAGTCTGGGTCCCCATTCCCTAGTCCACTCTCTGAATTCTCTCTCTTGCCTGCTTTAGTGCTTTGGGTAGTGTCTGAAAAGGGTCTCTGAACCAGTGCACCTACCCAGTAACCAAATATAATAAATGAAAAAGTCCTTTAGCAATGTCTCTACTGTCAGTCAGTTCCAATGTAAGGTGACTCATACACCAGTAGGCTTGGTGCCATCTACTGCAAGGAGTGCAGAAATGCTCAAAACAACAGAATGGTTGTTTACACATCTTTGCAGTATATGCCAACAATGTCTGAATGCATTTTTATTCACTGGATGCCTCCTAGCTTAATTCACATTTGAGTGAAAAGACAGTCCTTCTATCTTATCTGCCATGTATGTGTGTGTAATCCATGTCCTATTGACACATTTTTTATTGCATTTAATTCTGCTCATACTCCAATACTCCTGAGCTACATTTTAAAAGACAGGCCTTGTAAATCAACTGATATGCTATCAGTGGTTGCTTGTGGTTGGTTCTTTATTTCCAGAACTCTGTAGTACACAAACACAACTAGCAGTTTGTCTCTGCTCCTTGCTGTTTTCTTCTTCATCTTTTCCAGTGCTGTTGTCTTATTTTCTAGACTCAAGTCACTCTCCTCCAGATATAACTTGCTAGGTCCGTCATCTGGAAGGGCAGATAAACTTATACATGCACCTTTTCAGATATTTTCCTTCAGGTGAGCTGGGATGTGCTTCCTTGTTAACTCCACCACTTCCATACTCTTTAGCTGGGGATTCTGTGTTTTGAAGTTACAGGTTTCCAGCTTTGCTTTATACAATCTCATTCTGATTCCCAGATTTCAGCTGGAGCGCTGTTCTTTCCTTTACTGAACTCTTTATTGACTCCTTTTATTACCTTCAACAGTTTGATGTTTTTTTTTTTTTTTGTGGCTTATAATGCACCCACTAGCTTTGAAATATTATTTCATGACTTCTGTCTCAGACAGATCTGTACCTGCAGTCCCCAAATCCTCTGTCTATCTCTTCTTCTATCACTATCCCTTTGGAACTGTCATCCCTACAGTTAACCCTTTAGTATTTTCTTATGGGTTGCCTTTATTGGCTTCATAGGTGAATACTAGACAAACTGGCCTTGCAGGACATTTTAAGCCTAGCCAGTTATCCCATTAGTTAAAATTACCCACATTCCACAGTCTATATTTATACACTGCCCACAGGATAGTGATTAGTTCTTGGTGAGACAGTGATTATTTGTAAGGAACACCATATGTGGCATATTGTTGGAAGAGCAGTTAGGTGCTGCCTCTCTAAATAAATAGTACAGGGGTAGTACTGGGCTAAATGTCCTCATTCCCATCCATATATCCAGGTCATACTTGAGTAGAGACTGGGTTGAACCTTGTTTTATAAGAATGGGTGTTTGTTCTAGAATAGTAGTAACCTCTGAGAGATGCACCTGTCTCTCCATTAAATTACAGAAGAGGTTCAAGTCCCTAGAATAAATATTTCTGAGACCACTTGACTTGTGGATTGCAATAGATCCATCAGTATGAAGTTAGAGGATGCCTTATAAGCCAGACACAGATCCTCCACTCAGCAGTCTGTAGGATGCTGAATATAGTGGCAGTGCTCTGAGGCAATACATGTAGGACTTATATTTTATGACTGTATTCTCTTTGTGAGGAGCCTCTGCAGGCACTGGATGTGTCTGGCCAGATACATGCCAAAGAGGGAACTGTATTCAATGACGGACTTGATCTCAAAGGGGGCAATAACATCCCTGGATTTGGAGGTTATATAGAAGGACTTTCTTACTAAAGTGGACACTTGTTGGTTGAATGCCAGGCTACTATCCACATATTTCCCAAATCTTGAACTACAGGGTCAACTCTTAGCAGTGTATGGTCAAAGTGATAATTTCTTGGGGGAGGGTTTCCCAAAAACTACGGTAATACATTTTTTAGCATTAGGTTTAGTCCATGGCTCTAGTACCAGTTATTTGTTAGAGACAAGCCTTCCTGCAGAATGGCTGAGACATTTGGGGATTCAGTGACTTCCTCTAATTTGCAGTCATCTGCAACTTTGTCAGCCAGAAAACCTTGGTGCTTGCCTTTACTTCATGGAAGTAGATGCCAAACTGAAGAGGTCCCTGTAACAAGCTCTATGAGACTCCACTGATGATTGTCTTAGTTTTTCCTAGTTTGACCTCTTGAACCTTTATGTGAGCCATTTGGTAATCCAGTAGGTAATGTAGGGGTTTATTCCCAAGTGAGTAAACGTCTTCAATATGCCTGAGTGAAATACTATGTCAAAAGCTTTGGCTAGACCTAGGTTTTTGGTATGCATCATCTTGCCTTCTTCTATTGCTTTGGTGACTTTTTCAAAGAAGTCTACTAGGTTGAATAAGCAAGATCTATCTTTGAAAACCCAAATTGGGAAGGGTCCAGTGATTGGAGGTTCTCTATATCCTTATTGATAGCTTAAGAAATGAGGCTGGTGAGACTTATGGGTCAGTAATTATTCAGGTCAGTGAATGGCCCTTCCTTTTGCAGGAGTATGACCATTACTGTCCCTCATTCACTTGGTGCAAAGCCTGCATGGAGGCTGAGGTTAAACAGCATTGCTAGGTATACTGATAAACTATGCTTCATGCTATTTAAGCTGCATCCTGGGATATTGTCAGGGCCCATGGATGCAGTACACCTGGCTTTTGACAGCCCATTCAGGACTTGGTCCTGCATGAAGATAGAGGGTATCAGTGTTTGGATATCTTATGCGATAACAGGAGTTGATGGAGGGGTGAAGCTGGAGTTGAACTTATTAGCCGGTAAGTCTGCTATGTCTTCAGCTTCAGTGTAGATAGTGTTATTCACAGTCAGCTCAGCACATTGCTGTGTACAGCTCTTGAGGGTGCAGACATAGCTAAAGAAAACATTATGATTGTCCTTAACATGGGTGGCTATCTTATCATCAAACTTGGCTTTGGTGGTTTTGATTAAACTTCTGAACTGCTTATTTATTTTAATGATAATGGATCTACCCTGCTGTGGGTTACTTTCCTGTTATCTGGTTGTGGTTCTCTTCCTTTTTTGTTAAGCTTGCTTGTGCTGTGGTTTCAACAAGAAGGTTTGTTTTTGGGGGTTAGCTCTATGCTTGTCCCTACAGTGCATGGTTGCTTTTACACAGTTGTTGACATACTGGTACAAGTTAAAGGTGTATGTTTTTGCATATTCAGTGGAGTTTAACGGGTTTAGGAGGGATTTGAAACTTGCTAGCTTTTAATATTCCTCTCCTTTCTGTCTCTTTTGTCTCCCAGGCATATAATTGGTATCTTCTCCATATTTTACTATCCCTTCCAAGGCTGCTCTGTTTTGGTGAATGATACTGCTAAGTGTTCTTACCAGGACTGTTTTTAGCATTTTTGGGGATAATTACTTGCTAACTGCATTTTTACTGCTATCTAATAGAGTTAGGTGTATCATTGACATTATGGTGTAGAAACACACACACACACACACACACACACACACACACACACACACACACACACACACACACACACACACACACTCACACACACACACACACACAGCATGCACACGTATACACAACACACGCTTATACTGACACTGTCTCTAACAAGCCAGGTCTGTTACAAGATGCATAAACACACTACTTTCTCACCTTCAGAGAAACAGAAAGAAGGCCAGTTCACCTATGGCATGTATTTGTGGTGCTGGAGAAAACCACAGCACATAGAGAAAAACCACAGCACATGGGTAAACCCATACAGAGACAGGGAGAACATGCAGACTCCACACAGAAAAAGCTACAGCCAAGAACTCAGTCAGAGCAAAGCACCATGCAATGGCCAAACTACACACTGGCAATGAGAAGTTGCTTTCACACACATTCTGATTCAGCCAAACCACCACAAATAGCCACCTATCATGTGCAAATATTATGTTTGTGATGGTAAGTGAACAATATTATGGCCAGTTTGTCACTCTAAAATATACTGCACCCCCTCCCAACACACACATTTACAAACATAATGATAATGCTGATGATGTTTGTGATAGAAAGAAATTATGGGCATCTTGTTACTGCTACAATGCAACCCCCCCACTACCCCCCCCCCCACACACACACACACACAAACAAACAAGCAAAAGCCAAATAAGTAGTAGTTTTACACTGATTTCAACAAATAACAATAGATTGTTTGACACTAACACTGCCTCACCAGATTAGTGACTGTAGTTTACCAGTCATCAAACAACAGCATGTCTAAGTAGCATTGCCACCTATCTGGTATTTTTCTGGACTACCCAGAAATCAGAATGTTAGTCCGATAGTCCAGAAAGCACTATACAAACTCCAGTATTCTGTTTATCTGTATAAACAGAATGCAGGAATCTATGAAAACACAGACTCAGATGAGCTTTTTAACTGAAAAGTATTACTAATGCAATGTGTTGAAAACCTGGACTTCCTAAAAAAGGGAAAAAAAAACAAAATATGGCATAACACATAGGGTTGCCACCTTTTAAGCAGGCCAAAGTGGGGCAAAGGGGTGCGGCCAATATGTCACTGGCCACACTCTCTACCATGACAGCACCACAAGAGTGGGGAAGGAGATGCAGTTATGGGTACAACAGGGTGAAATTATTATAACATACTGAAATCTCACAACCAATTTAAATTATGCAGCTTTAACAGTAAAGGTGAAGCATTTCTGCAAAAATATACACATTGCTCATCTGTAACAGCAAGTAAACTTTACAGAAAAAAAACACACTACTCATATTAAACCAACAATTATATTTATTTAAAAAAGCAAAAAAAACTCTTAAATTCTACATATTACACTACCCATGACTATTCTGAACAAGAAAACTAAAAAATCTATATATAGCATAAGCACACTAAAATGTTTTTAAATGTGTATAATTAAGAGTGTTTATTGCAAGTTAAAGCAAAAAAGAAATCAAAACAAGAACAAATCATCTACATATTGCACACTACAAAAAACTAAACTAAATCACGTATTTTTAAATGTGTACTTTACATTTGATTTGATGGCATGAAGAAGTGCCCAATTTTATATAATATTTGAATAAAAGTTGCTGCATTTCATCTGCTAATTTACAGTCATCATTAGCTCAGTTTTTAACAAGTCCACGCTACAACGATTTTGCATATCTGTCCATTTATCTTTAACCAAAGAAAAAACTGTCTTTGCAAATGCATTACATGTTGGTATAATTAATACCCTAGCAATCACCAGATAGAGTGCAGTCAGCTCAGGCCCTTCTTTGAAAAGCTTCAGCCACTTTTCTCCTGGAGATAAGCTTGTCATACATAATCCTTGGAGAAAGGGCCTGATTATTAAATAGTCCTCAAAAAGTTGGTTTTCATCTAGGTCCTACAGACTAAAGGCAGTGGTCACACTGAGTAAATCACTGAAAACAAAGGGCTCAGTTAAAGATAACTTGGACAGTGTAAACAGGTAGTTGTTTTCAGTAAAAATCAAACCACTGTTCTAAGTACTTAACTGCTGTCTCCAAGAACACAATGAAGTTTATTTTCATCTTGTTAAAAAAGTGATGTCTAATGTGTTCATAACTGCCCTAAGTTTTCCACCAAAGAAAGCACCTTCAGCTCTTGCCTGCATTTTTTCCTTGACAGAGACCATCAATGAAAATGTTTCCATGGCAGTTAGTGCTGCTTTTTCTAAGATACTTATATGTTCATTGAAATTCACAAGGACACTGAGAAAGTGCAAATAGTACTGGGGCAGTGTCAATGTATCCTTGCCATGATCATCATCTGAAAAGTACAGACCTATCTGCTTTGGGGGGGGGGGTGTCCTCTTCTCCCTGGGAGAGGAAATATGACTGAAGCACTGGGAGATTTTTCATTTCTCTGTCAATGGCTGGCAGGAGTGACAGCCACCTTGTTGGCACAAGCCTTAAGAGATTCTCAAATTCCAGGCCACAAAACTCAAAGAAGTCTTTCAAGTCTCTGGTCCGGGTGGCAGAACCTGAGAAATGGCTGAAAACTTTCATCACAGACACTTCCACATCATAATGTAGTTGTGCTGCAGCTTTTTTAGCTGCATTATGAATACTGTGGGCACCACAGTTAGCCTTCTGGAGTGATGGGCACTTTTCTTTTAATCTGGTACATACAGCAGATTTCTTTCCATAGTTCACACTGGCATTGTCAGCCCCATATGCTGAAATGCTGTTCCATGTCAAGGAGTGCTTTTCCATAATGGTTAAAATCTGTTGTGAAACAGCCTGAGCAGATTCATCAAGGTCTTCATAGAAGTCTAAAAGACCATTCATCACCCCTTCTTCTTTGGAAAAATACCTCCCAACAAGTGGAAATAATTTTATGTTTCTCTTGTTGGAAGCATCCAATGATAATGCAAATGAAGTGCCTGGTTTCTGAAGTTCATGCCAGAGGCATACCAATGAGTGCTGTCCCAAAACATTTCAACAATGGCTTCAGCCTTGGTTCTTCCACAAGATATTTTTTTTGTGATGTCTGAGTTGCTGTACAACTGGCTGGCCAATTTTACTGCACAGTCCAAACAGTTATAGGAATATTGTGCTTAACTGCATGGAACACCTCAGAGACTTCTGCTACAATGATTTTAAGTTCTGATCCATCAGGGTTTATGTTTCTTGCCCACTTTGTCATCAGGTGACTGGATTTTGCTTGGAGAATAACAGTCTTATGTTGATCAGCAGCCTCGTATCATGTGCCATCTTTTCTTCCACCATGGCTGACTAGGAATTCCTTTCTGCTGTACCTGCAGAATGCTTTCAGGTCATTGCATTTCTCAATCCAATCAAATCCCATTGTCCAAACATCCTGCCACTTGTACATTATCTTACTGGTGGTAGACTGTGATGAAGCTGCACCTGTTTTCATCCTTGAATATGTACTCACATGATATACACACATTTAGCAGAAATGTGTTAGTAGGCTGCAATTACATAATTGCATTTGAAAGAACTGGCTAGACACTGGCACGAGAAAAAACTGGCTAGACACTGGCATACAAAAGAAGTGGCTGGAAACAGTGGAATTTGAAAGAATGGCTAAAAACAGCATCTGAAAATTTGCATAAAAACACTGGCATCAGAAAACCAGTATATAAACATTGGCATCTGAAACATGAAGCAGTTTGTAACGTAGTTCTATGATATAGATTTACTGAAAACCTGAGAGATGGAACAGAAGGGAATTATTAACATTACAAACCTTTTAAAAAGTTAGATAGTTGATGATGTAATGGGTGGGGTGGCATTTTGGCCATTAAAACTGAACATTAACACAGCTGGTAGCCATATCTCTCAGCCTCTTGGGAACACGAAATTTGGACAAAACCAAACATAATGGGGGAGGGGATAAAGGCTCAAAATCTGGGATTGATTTTAATTATTCCTCTTACAAACTCAGAACGTTACTAGGTTTTGCATTGGTGTGAATTTTCTAAAATATATAAGTCTGAAACTTATTCTCAAACTAATGACTTTAGTGACTTCAAACCCAAATAATTTGCCAGAAAACCCCAAATTTTATTGGCAACAGACCACAAATATGAGACAAAAGACTGGACATTCTGCAAAAATCAGAACAACTGAGAGGTATGTTGGTAGAAGTTGTATGCCCCTGCAGCAGTTTAAGAGAAAAAAAAGCACCCATACAAACCATGCAGCTTTTTAACCATTAAAAACATTAAAATAGAGCACCTACAGATTTAACTTTGTAGGCACAATACACCCTACATCTAAGCAGGGTGAGAAAATATTTTAAAGCATTAACATTAATGGTTCACCTTGCACAACAAAGACAAAAATGATAGACACCAAGGCAGCCACAAGGCAATCTATTATCACTACACCCAAACTATAGTTCACTTCTGAATTTTTCATTAAAAATGAATAGGTATGCACACATTTCCGCCTGTAAAAGCATTTTATATTGAAACAGGCAAAATGACATCTATTAGTAGAACACTAAATGCATTATGTTTACCACTGACCATGCCCCCTCACCCCTCCAAAAATAAAGTTATACACATATTTTTTACTTTGAAGTACCCCTTGCAAGTCATCAATAAATAGTCACCCTAAAATGAATTAGAATGTGATGCAGATGCCATGGACCCCATTTACCTCTAAACACAGCAATTAAGAAAAAAAGAAATAATAAACCTATAGCACTAATTTACCCAGCACAATGATGAAATAAACAACTGGCCCAACAGCAGCACAGCCATATTCACACTATTCTCAAAGCAGTACATTTTAAACTTATTGAAGATAGCATTAAAATAAAATGCATACATTTCCAGTTATAAAAGTAAACTAACTTGAAACAACAATGGCATGTTTTAGCTGAATGACAAATGCATTGTGTTTACTTCTGAACATCCTCCCCACCAAAAAAATAAAGTTAAGCAAACATTTTTCCTTTTAAAAGTACTTCTTGCAAGACATCAATAATCAGCTGCTCTAAAATAAATTACAATGCATAGCAGACCTCATGGACCCCATTTATCTCCAAAGACAGCAATTAATAAGAAAACTAGAAATAAACATATCACTAATTTACCCAGAACAATGATGCAATAAAGAACAGACCCAACTGCACCACAGCCATATTCACACTATACTCAAAGTAGTACATTTTAAATGTATTGAAGATAGCATTAAAAATAAAATACACACATTTCCACTTATAAAAGCAAACTATCTTGAAACAGCCATGACAACATATATCTAGTAGTATACCAAACACACTCCCCCGGATTCAGCAATCCTCTGTATAAGACTAAATAAGTCTTACACGGAAACTGCAGTTGAACTGTATGACATCAGCATGCCATGCATATTCATGAGGGCATGCTGACTCATACTCTAGTTTAACACGGTCCGTGTAGGAAAGTAGGGGGCATGTCTGATTGCCGAGTACTGCAAAGGGACACACCCCCAGAAGAGTTAGAGTCCTGATAGTAAACACCCACGAGCGAGTCCGCTGAAATGTCAAGAAACACAACACCACACATCCCCACATACTAAACCCTAGTGAAAAAGTTTAAAATGTAAAAATAACCGTTTAATATTTTTTTTTTATAATTTCCGATATGTTTGCCCGCATTTGTGCTCGTTTGCGCGGGTATGCCCTTTGCTCAGCCACAGTTAGTAGATATGACATTGAAAAGCATATAAGATTTACATATGCAAATTAAGCCAAGTAGCAATAGCGTAGCGGTAGAGACGTCGCCCAAAGAGGAGGTAGTCACAGTTCGAGCTCCACAACATCCCTCTCCATTTTTCTTTAAATAAGTATATGAAACAATTCCCCGACATATATATAAATATAATTTAAGTAAAATGTAATGAAATGGCCCATGTATTTGTGAAAAAAACCTATATTATGTATATATAAAAAGGATCATAATTGCCCGTAGCTTAGCAGCACTTTCACAAGCTTAATATGAGTGCCTGTGGCTAAGCAGCACTGTACCCAGCTCAATATGCGTGCCTGTAGCCAAGCAGCACTGTACCCAGCTCAATATGCGTGCCCGTAGCTAAGCAGCACTGTACCAACTCAATATGAGTGCCCGTAGCTAAGCAGTGCTGTACCCAGCTCAATATGAGTGCCCGTAGCTAAGCAGCGCTGTACCGAGCTCAATATGAGTACCCATAGCTAAATAACGCTTTACTCAGTGTAAGCCGTTTGAGCGGAGCTGCACAGTGCACCAACCAGCTTACCGTCGAGCAACATTGCGCAACGTGTAGCAAAGTCGCCTTTACACAGACACATCTCCTAGCTTGTCAAGACAGTAGTAAAATAAAAAAGCAATGACAAGGGTCGAACCTGGGATACTGTGCACCATAGTCAAAGTACTGAACCACTAAGCCATGACAGTTGTACCTAGAAATCCAGTATTACCATACATATAGGAATGAATGAAAATATAACCATGACAAAGCAGGTTTGCTCTTAGCTGAGAAATTTCCAAAACGGCCAATCACAAATAAGTGTGGGAAAACCGGCATATATAAGCTCCATAGGTGGGAATACACACCATAACTGATTGTGGTACCCATTTGCAGTCAGGATGGCAGGTGTCAGAGAGGGAAATAATTTTAGCGTGCAAAGGTGGGGCATTGAGAAGTCCAAATATATGATTTGGCTCCTAGTCCACCATCATGAAGGCCGACTCATGCAGGGCCAGGTTCAATGGGGAGACCTCAAGGCAGAGGCGTGGAACCGGTTGGCACATGATCTTACCAGTGCCACAGGCATTCCCAGGACTGGTGAGCAGGTCCATCACCACCATGCGGACCTGAAGCGATGAAAGGAGGACCAACTGAACCGATGGATTCAGGAGGCCCGTCATATGCCCAATGCCCCACTACTGAGTAAGTATCCATGTAATTAGGTATGTAAGAAATGCTAGTCTAGCCTATAGTATGGATAGGTATGTTCCAATGTCCCTTCATTTATATTATAGCTGCAGGTGTTCGTGCTGCGAATCAGAAAGCCTATGCTGATAGGCTGCTAAGGCTGCGCCACCAGGCAGGTTAGTAATTATTCAGCTGGTATTATTATAGAATATAAGTGAGACAGTCTGTAAAAGAGTTCAGTGTTGTAACCCAGTAATAAATGTGAAATAAGCCTAGAATAAAGATTCCACTAGTATTCTAAGATCAGATAAGTGATGCAGCCTGAAAAAGAGTATTGTAATCCATTAATAAAGATTAAACAAGTCTCAAATAGAGTTTCTACATGTATTGTAATATCAGATAACTGCTTCAGCCTGAAAATGAATGTTCTAATCCATCAATAAAGGACAGACAAGTCTTGAATAAATCCTTGTATATACTGTCATATGAAATAAGTGAGTCAGCTGGAAAGGATTGTTGTAACCCAGTAATAAATGTTAATAAAGCCTAGAATTAAGTACCATCCTGAAATGTAAATATAAAATAAGTGAGAGAGTGTGGGAAAGAGTTTGAAGCTACCAATAAAGGTGTAAGACGTCTGGAATAAAGGTATACTGCATACACTACATAATGAAATGAATGAGACAGCCACAACCAAAGAGTGAAATGTTTTTAATAAAGTACAATACCTGCACTGTGTCCATCCCACATTTTGGGTATGTTGTTGTACCCTTGCACTATGGAGATAGTATGGTTGTATGAAATGCTGAACATCCACAGTTGTCTAGGCCCATATAAACTGGCTGATGGGAATGGAGTCCTCAACTGTTTCATGTATAGTATGTACATGTTAACCCGGTACATGAGCAGCTTGTGCTTGTGACCCCACAAATGTCAGTGTGTTGCTAGAACTGTATGTAACTGTTCAAATGTAGCAGGATACTTCACCTGAAGACAGCCAGATATGAACATATATGAATACAAATGGAATATATATTAATGTAGCAGTAACATCTCCATCACAAACATGTCTAAGGTTACATACAGGAAACTGTACTAATACATGTAGGGGATATATATCTGCATCTAGTGGGAATGTACAGTATACGTAAAGGTATTCTAAGCTGTTAATGTAATATTTGTCCACCCTACTTTATGTCCACAAATGATGCCGTTCCACACCAAACTGGGTATTTGTATTTACAATTAATTCTTATGGACATTTGTCTTGTTGGTTTATACATATCTGCATGTATGTTGATGCATGTGCCCTGTTCACATATCCAAACCTGATGGCCTATTGCCACCAATCAACCCTGCATGCTGTTGGAATGTCCACTGTTGTTCTAAATATGTATGTGTTATGCTTGCTGTACAACTTTTGGAATTCATGTGTGTTTGGTTCATGGAAATACTAATGCATGCTGTTACAACTAATTTGGAATGGTGTTGTTTGTTACTAACCCAAAATGCCATTAAATACTGCTAAACATAGAACACCTGGGAAGGCGGGTCCCAGTGGACCCACCTCTCCCAACTCAGCTGGCGATTGCACCTGGCACCAGTGCCCAGCCAGGGACCTCCTCCTCCGGTGGCCCTGTGCCACCTTCGGGTGCCTCCACTCACCATGGAAAGGGTCTGGTCTGTGGTGCGTAGTGAGATCAGGTGTTGTGTGACTTATCCCCTATGCCAGCTTGAAGCGAGAGTGGCGCAACTTACGGGTGTTCCTGCCCCACCTATCCAGCCCACAGCACAGCCTCGGCCTGGGCTGTGAAAGTACAGTGGTAACTGCCCATGGGTGGGGATCTCAGTTCCACTGTTGCCATCTGTGGGCTCATGGGCTTGCAATTTCCAAACATCCTTCCCCGTCAATTGTGTTCACCCACCTCATTTGTCAAACTCCTCCCCTGTATGGGTCTTGTTTGTCTTGTCTGTTAACCTCCCCAACCCACCTCCCCCAATATTCCTACTTCCTTTACCTCACATTCCACTCTTACCTAAAAGAAAAAAAAAGGGCAATCTGTACCTGCAAAAAAATTATGCCCCATACATAGCTGCCCATTTCGCACACATATCTGCTGGACATGTAAACTGATAATTACAATTGGCTGTACAACAGACTTTGTTGTCCTCACTCCACTCTCAGGGGTGGAAAGTTTCAAATCTCACTCTAAATTTCTAACATATGCACAGCTGTTGCTGGTAAGGAATTGGGCAGCAATGGGCCTTCCCTACATCCTTCCTGCACATCCTGAGCTTGTTTTCCTACTGTCCTACCCTCTTTGTGCCCCCTTTTTCACCACTTTCCTATTTCCCCATTTTCTTTTCTTTAAAAGAAATTAGAGTGGGGGTTAGCGGGAGTAAGCACTTTTAAGCAGTAGTTAGCAGGGGTGCGTGAGTGTGAGCTTGTGTGCGCTTAGCTAAGCATCGCTATGCGTCATGCAAACTGACGCAAACCCGCTTACAACTGCTTAACAGTGCCTTAGTCACTCTATATGACAGGGCCTTTGTACTGCTCCGCAGCAAAATAAAATACCCTGGTCAGTCTCGAACCTGGGACCTTGGACTCACCACTCTGCAAGAAGTACCACTAAGCCACAGCAGATATACAATAACTTGGTGCTGAAAGAAATATATCATTCATTACCATGAGTGAATGTAAAGGGAAAATAGGAATGGCATAAC
The DNA here is from genome assembly GCF_019279795.1 of Protopterus annectens. Lineage (NCBI taxonomy): Eukaryota > Metazoa > Chordata > Ceratodontiformes > Protopteridae > Protopterus > Protopterus annectens. Next base: position 1,823,551,365 of record NC_056735.1, read on the forward strand.
ACAAATCTTGTTCTGTGGGCCTTAACCAGCAGGTGTTGTGGACTTGCATGACATGACTGTGAAAAGAGAATCAGCCATGCTAGTAGGGAATAATGTTACAGTAGCACCTTACAAACCCCACATAGTATCAGAGCAGGATAAACACTGACATATTTGCATAGGTCACAGGCCAGACTTCCCAACAGTGACTGATCTACAGGGATGACCCTGATTTGTAAACAAATGTTAGCTGTGCCCCTCTGACTCCCTGTGAAATGTACTAACAGTAGGCAGAAAGGTGTGGAATCTCACCTAATGAAAGATGTCAATAAGTGAGAGTAGACACT
>NC_056735.1:1823556690-1823564315 GCF_019279795.1 Protopterus annectens
ATGTGTGTTACAGGGTATGTGTGTGTACCTAGCAACATGTATACTCTGTTACAGCAGTATGCCAGCTATATTAACAACCGTGCACATATGTTAGGTAAGGGTATGGCATCAAAGACTAGGGTGGATTACTGTTAATACTGTAAATGTACATTACATTACATTCATTGCATTGGATGACAATATTCTTCATGCATTAGCTTGATATATACCCCCAGTGTGAGGTTGTGCATTGTATCCCAAACAGTGTGCCTAGTACTGGTGTATACTGGTTTGTTGTATGGAGTGTGGCAGGCACTGTCAGACAGTTGTGGGCTGAGCACTGATATGTGGTATTGAATGTGTGTATCCTCTGATAGCCAGACAGATGCTATATATGGCAGTTAAGTGATATCTGTACTTCATAATGTTATGTGTGCCACATGACTTGCTCATACATATCGTTTAATTGTCTTCCAGGGTTATGGCTCACCAACGCAATCCTGCATATACAGCTGCAGAGGAGCAGGTAATACAGGCCAGCCTGGTACAGCACTATCACCTGCTTTTTTCCAGGGCCAGCCAGCACCAGCATGAGCGTACTGCACTGTGGCAAGATCTTGTTCGTCGGGTAAATGACATAGGCATGCATAACCAGACATATGAGCAGGTACGCCATCACTGCAGTGATTTAATTAGACATGTCTGGTGGTGTGCATCTGATATCCATAGGCAACAGCTTGCCACAGGTGGTGGGGTGCCCATACACCCCCCCTCACCAGAGTGGAGGAGTTGCTCCTAAGCGTGGTGGCTCCTGGCCTACAGCAGCAACAGCATCATACATGTGTCATCATGGAGGCTGGAGCTACCCAGCAGGATGAAATGGAGCGTGCAGGTAATATGCCCTAGCTATAGACTACTGTTACCTGTATTGTTAGAATATGCTTATGTGAGATGTGTACTGTGTGTTTAGCAGTCGTGCTGCCTCTCATGTGCAATACTGTTATTTGGAATAGTATCTCCACACCTGTGACTGTTGACTGTTGTTCCACTGTAGATTAGCACACTCACTCACGGTAGCAATGCCACAGTTGTGGCCACTGACAAACTGTGTCATATTCTTGTAGGTCCCTCTGGTGTGACAGCAGGGCAGATGATACATGCTGGTGAGTGTGTTAACACTTTCATATTGGTAATGAAATGTGCATGTCATAGGTGAGGTGTAGGCCATGTGCACGTCACACACCTATGCATAATGCATGCTGTCCATGTTTGCTGTGAGACATTAATCATCTCAGTAAAGTCAGTAGCTGCCTCAATCACATACACTGCACAGTGCAGCAGACACAATTGTGGCAACACTGTACTGCACCTTAGATATGCATAGTTGCTACAGCTGTACACAACAGAACATGTTTATCATACGCAGTACATGAAAACATGCTACATTTGCCATTACCACACACCCGCTGTAAGGTCACACATCAGTATCCCACATGTCATGCACAAACACATGCTGTACCTCAGGAGTAAAGGCCTATCATGGGTCTGTGCAACACTCTGCAACACATAACACAGTCATGTTAGGCAATGCTCCCTGTTGCGCACCTCACACACCCATGTACAAAGTGCCTGTGTAATTGTGAACATAGCCACAGCACTGCAGTTCAGGTACAGCATGCTAGGCAGTGGTCTTGAACACATTAGTAGCTGTGGGTGGCCACAGGATGCATGTTGATGATGGCACAGGGTACTACCCCCCATCCAGTTACAGTGACCACAGTACTACTCATAGCAGTCATTGCTTTGCACATCAATGTTGTGTGTGTGCAAACATATGTGCCTATACACAATATGCATAGCATGCTGTGTGTGTATGCTTCCATATGCCAATATAAACAATATGCACAGCAGTCACCATCCAAAGTGTCACATATATGTCCTGGAATGCTAGTGGGTGTATAGGTCACTTGACACACTTTGGGGGTGTGTGTGGTGTATAATGTTGCAGTAATGTAGTATGCCATGCCATGTGTGGCACCGACATATCTGCAATATGTCCCACACTCACCATAACCACTGTACACTGGCCATGTAGAGCATTGGGATACCTTCACATCAACATGCACCACTCATCCCATGTGTGTATATAGCATGCATGTGCTACACCCGTGCCCACTATTATCTGCTATGGACACAGACACTGTACTCAGACATGGATATCTATGTGTCACACAGATAACACATGCAGCCATGGCATGTATACTTGTGAGTGATGGTGCACAGGGCATTGTAGAGCTGATAATACCTGCACAGAAATGTTGTGTCCATGTACAAATTGTGTTCCAAGGTGTAGCCAATCACTGAGCAATGGCACAGTTGCAACAAAGCCAAGTATACTGCCACTACATTGGGGCATCTACACTTGCACTATATGGTCTTGTGCAACACATATTCTGCATGCTGACACATGTGTGGTGACTGTTTACCTTGTGATACTGACACCCACCTTCACCCACTATAGACTATGTGTTGAATTGCTGGTGTGTGTGTTTATGTGCTTTAGTAAGGAGTGTATTAGTGTTCATGTGTTCATGTGTGCATGTGTGCATATGTGCATGTGTTCATGTGTGCATGTGTTCATGTGTTCATGTGTGCATGTGTTCATGTGTGCATGTGTGCATGTGTGCATGTGTTCATGTGTGCATGTGCAGACCGTAAAGTGTGTTTCCTGTCTTCCTCTCACAGGTGCTGAGTTAGGGGTGGCTGAATGCAGCAGGGAACCTGAAGCCACTGCCATGAATAGTGCTGATGATGAGACATGTATTTTGACACAGGAAGGTTTGACAGGGTCTGTCATTGATCCACCAATTGACAGTACACAGCGTTCAACCCCATCTATGTGCACACTCATACTGCCAATACATCCCTCACCACCAATGGCCATAGGCGAGGGACAGCATACGGTTAGCACTGACCAGGAGAGTGTGGTACCCATGGCACTTGCATCCCCTCACAGCAGCCATAGCCATATTCCTGGAATGGTACCACATAGGCATAGGTCCAGGGTTTCTTGGGGGAGCACCGCTGGTCATATTGCCCCTGGCAGGCGTGCCCTCACTGGTCTTACGACGTCCAGTATGTTCCGGGCTGTAATGCAGGCTCAGGCACGTATGGAACGGTACACCAGGCAGGGACTTAGGGCACAGAGGGCACATTATACCGCTATCAATGACAGCATCCGTGACCTTGCCGGTGCCATCCGGACTTACACCGAGGTCATTGATAGACATTGGGGGGAGACATTATCTGCCCTTTACAATATGTCTTCCATGAGCCAGGACCGTGCAGGATGGTTGCGATGTCGACACGGACACATGCCAGCAATAGCTGGTAGTGGTCGCAGACAGCCCCCGGTTAACAACCGCTCCTGTAGTGGCAGTACCAGCCCCAGCAATGCTGGGGCTGGACTGTCCATTGACCATCCCAGTAGACCATGTGCACATGGTTCTGGCCAGTCCCAGCAGGGACATGGTTCCATTCATCCCACCTCTGCCTCTGAGGACAGTACCCAGTCAGGGTTGGTACCCGATACTGTCTGTAGCACCCCTGTCAGGCACAGGTACTGTATCCATGGCCGGAAGTGATCTGTACAGCCTAGCAGGTACAGTCTGTGGCTGTTCCACAAACTACTGTATATGGCAGCCACATGGTGGAGCTGTGTGCATGCAGACACACACATTAATCAAACAACTAGGGCTCACACATACACACATACATTACATCAACATTGGCCCATGCTGTATTGTTGTCCCTCACACACACACACACACACACACACACACACACACACACACACACACACACACACATACACACAGACATGTCAATTGGATGGGTCAATATCATGCTCTGGCAAACAACAAAATGCCCTGTGCATATGATGATACCTCCTGTCATCTGTAACATTGATGGAGGAACAGGCTAACATGGTGCTGATGCACAGGGTGACACTATAGCAGTGTAGCAATATTAGCAAGTTCTCAACAGGAAAGTGCAATGACATCCTTGTAGGTATATCTCAGCAGACATTATGCATCAAAGCTCTGATTGTCAATGTAGCATTGTGTACACCACTGTTAGGTCTGAATATGTATTGTCCACCCATGTGCCACTTGGCTGAAGTGTAATGTGTTGCCAGCATGTGTTAATGAGTGGAAAGTATGTGTGTGATGTGTGCAGTACAGATTAGCAAGTGTACATCTGTGAACATGGTGGGTGCACACTGTCTGCATGTACGTGCATAGTGGACACATGAGACATGCGGCATACCCTGTTGTACACATTAACATCTCATAGTAGCTTTCAATGGCCAGTATGCATTCTACTACAGTCATGTACTAACATGGGTAGACATGTGTATATGACATGGGTTGACACTATGCTGTGGGTGATACTGTTAGTATCTGTCAATGATTTGCGGTCTGGTAGTATACACAACCTCAACAGCATGACTATAAGCAATCATTGGATGATGTCCTGGCAAATGACACACAGTCGTAGGGAACTCAGTAACAGTTGGATCCTTCCGTTACTACACTATAACACTGACCAGTGGTAATGACCGCCACCCATTCCTGTGTCCACAACTGTTTGGCATATAGCCCCCTTAAGTACATGCAAACACACTAGGGATGTGTCCATCCAAATCTGGAAATGCATGCACTGGCCTACAATCCATTCCCTGGATGGGACACATATCCTACACAAGGGTATCATACAGACAGATGCCTGTCATCTGATACATGCTGTATAGCAGTAAGCCGACTATGGCATAGTCACCCACATGTACTATACTTACTATCCCGTCAGTACCACATAGGTGGTAGCCCTCAACATGTATGTTGGGTACCAATGTGTACATACAGCCTCATGTTATGTCATGTGTCCCTTGCTATCCACATATCCATAGGTATTGTGGAGTCCCAAGGTGTGTCACATGAGACATTAGAGGCCTGGATGCATGTCCACAAGGCAGTTGTACACCTATAAAGACTGTCCATTATTGGCAGTTGTTGTGCATGAACATGTGTGACATATACCCAGGCATATACCCTCACTCACAGTACTCTATAGTAACTGTCATGGGTGCGTGTGGCACAGATGACCTTGGCCATGGATCACGACAGTGGATGGCCCTGCCACATACATACATATGTGACCTACGATCTGTGAAGCAGAGGCACGACCTGTCAATGGCAACAAATGTATTCATGTAGTATGCAGGCTTCACACCTATGTACTGATTAAGGGAACATGTACACATATATATTTGCCATGCAGATGCCTGATGTGTGCAATGCACTTACTCTTGTAATCATAATATGTCATAACATAGTAAAAGCAAAACTCACACTTCATTGACCAACAGTGACACACAAACAGTCAGCCTTTGCAGGATTCAAACCCCTACCTAACTATGTTATGATATTAGTAAGAGACGCATTAGCACGGTGTGATATTTGCTTTACTGGGTGATTTCCCTTCTCTGTCTGTATTTCTAGGGTCGTGACATCATCAGTCTTTCCAAAGAGGAATGTACATCTTTTAGTGTATTTCCCAGTCTTCAAAAAGGCCACTTCTTTCAAAAAGAATTGCACACATACACCCCCTCACACACACAGTCAGCGTTTGCAGGATTCAAACCCCTACCTAACTATGTTATGATACTAGAAAGAGATGCATTAGCACGGTGCGCCATTTGTTTTACTAGGTGGTTTCTCTTCTCCTGCTGTATTCATAGGGTGTTGACATCATCGGTCTTTCCAAAGATGAATGTACATCTTTTAGTGTGTTTTCCCAGTCTTCAAAAAGGCCACTCCTTTCAAAGAGAATTGCATACATACACAGTCAGCGTTTGCAGGATTCAAACCCCTATCTAACTATGTTATGATACTAGAAAGAGACACATTAGCACAGCGCACTATTTGCTTTACTGGGTGGTTTCCCTTCTCCTGCTGTATTCATAGGGTGTTGACATCATTGATCTTTCCAAAGAAGAATGTACATGTTTTAGTGTATTTTCTCAGTCTTCAAAAAGGCCACTCCTTTCAAAGAGAATTGCACACCTACACACCCCCCCCAAACACACACTCAGCATTGTGCAGGATTCAAGCCCCTACCTAACTATGTTATGATACTAGTGAGAGACACATTAGCGCAGCACGCTATTTGTTTTATTGGGTGGCTCCCCTTCTCCTGCTGTATTTCTAGGATGGTAACATCATCAGACTGGACATGGTAATGTGTGTATACTTTGTTTTATGACATTCCAGGAATGGTCCATGTGGGTTGTCAGGTGTCAACAGCTGGAACAGGAACCCATAATCCTTACCTTGTGTGATCTATCTGTGGACACATCAACATTCCTTCATATGTCAACACATATTTATGCACAGCTTGTTGGTTTTGTGGGTTCTACATGTGTCTGGGATGTTGATAAAGGGCTATTCAAAGTGTATGTGAGACATGTGTAGCTGTGTTCAGTGATGTATGTCCTGGGTGGCTGCCTTGCAAACAGTCGAGCATGTTTGGGAACCATGATCCGCACATGAACATACCACAGTTAGTAGGGTTGTGTGTATGTCAGCTTCCAATAGCTCAGTTTATGACTTCAACCATGATGGACTCCATGGCCTTGCAGATCAGACTTCATAGGCATACTGGACTATACTTCCCCTGGTGTGTTGTGCATTGACACGTGTGTGGGATGCCATATGTTGCTGCAACACATTCCACGGGTCCACATCCTATGTAGGGGGGGAGGCTCAGCTGATTGTTCAGGTGCAGGATCTGTTTGTTCTGTATTTTATGCATGACACATATTGGGAATCAATGTAGTCCACTTGATGCCATGCTTTTCGCATTGGGGGTAGCTATTCATCCATTCTACATGTGATATCTCCTGGTATGATGATATGGACTATCATCAGTGGAAGGTGGGTATGTATATATGGGCCTGTCTGTCAGGATGTCAGCATTGTCAGTCAGGTACAGTTGGCCCTGACACATGACATATATGTGTGTACATTGCTATATATGACATAGCTGTCGGAGGTGTCATGATTCCGTCTTGACTCCTTCGCAGCTACTCTTTACATAACACCAACGAACCGGAGCACTAATCCCTGTTATACTCTTTTACACACTTAACACCCTACTGATCCTTTGTCATCTGGCTACAGAGTATGTCATCCTGATATCTCAGCATGTCCAGGGGTCGGCTTCGTGTGCACTCTCCAGTCCAGCTGGTGAATATTGTGATGTAGACACTATCTCACATCTGCCTCATGTATACAGACAACACTCTCCTCCTCCCGACAAACCCAGATATATGTGTGAGATGCACCTATAGAGACATACAGGGTGCTAAACTGTCTCGACCCATGACTGGCATAGTCTATCAGGTGGTGAAGGTAACCACACAAACCACATATCAGCCTCACATATCCTCTGGCGACAGCACTCAAACCACATTATCACACATACACATACGCATACTCTGATGCTGTAAATGAACAGTATACAGACAAACATATCACGTTAACAGTTGGCCAGAGGTTATAGGGGAAATGTCTGTCACTGTGGTG
>NC_056735.1:1823564815-1823587315 GCF_019279795.1 Protopterus annectens
ATATCATCCTATGTCTTGGCATCCCACACGGCTCGGTCCTGGGACCGCTCTTGTTCAGTATATATTTGTCTGATGTACAGGCTACCACAGGGGGAATATGGCTGACGTTGTTCGCACTTGACTGCAAACTGGGTGCCATAATCAACTCTCCCTGCCACATGCATACTCCAACATGGTCTCACAGAGATGGAGGAGTGGTGCCTGAGCCATGGCCTACAGTTAAATGCCATTAGTTGCATAGTCATCCCCTTTGGGAATAACAACATGCCCACACATTACCACATAGGTAGTACTCCATTACATACAGTAGGAGTTGTTAGGTGATTGAGGACATGACTTGTTTGTACTGTTGCCTTTGTCATTCACGTTGTCAAAGTGGTTGGACAGACCTTCTATATAAGCCACCTTATCCCATATGGTTTCACATCTAGATCGAGTGAGGTCATTGTGCCCCTGTACTCATCACAACCATGCTTGGTTACAATGCCACCTTTGGGGTGTACCTTACCCAACAGCTGCAGCAACTGTGCTGGTCACAGAAGTTCCGCACCAAGCAGATGTAGGGACTCACATGGATTACCTGCACAGTTCAGATACAGTAACTCCACTCCAGCTCTACTCAGTCGCTTGCCACCTACTTGGATATGATGTGTGCCTGTTGTTTACAGTAATACGCAACCCAGAATTAATGGACATGCTCCACCTCAAGATATCCGACTCCCTTGTAGCTACACACTCCAGGGACATATACCTCAGCACAGATGTTAATAGGACATGCTGGAGGGACAGATTCTTATCCCAGGGCCTCCACTCACTCCGGATTGTGATCACAGTTTCACATAGGCAGAGCCATCCACTGACCACCTACAGGAGACATCTTGATGGCTGAATGGGTGATCGTATGTTTACCCCTGGGATATCTTCTGTGTCCCTGCTAGACAGAGGCACACTAGCCTAAACGTACATGGGCTATCTCGTCTGACCTACTATTCACTGGCACAGTGTAGTAATCTGACAGGGCTGCAAAAGGCAAATATACTCTGGCTAGGCTTGTACATACCCTAGGGCAGATAGCCTAGTATCGACCACTGAACCTATGCTTATGTTCAGGATGCACAATATTTATTGCTGATACTGTTTGCAGGTGTTTATCATCTTTGCCTTCACAGTTTCTAGAAAAAAACTTAGGTATCTGCGGAACATGTTTGATCATGACAGGGTTCCACTATATTATATATGTGTCTGTTGTCATGTAACTGTGTGCACAGGGTGGATTGCTGGATAGTGAGAGGTTCCTGGGTTAACACATGCGACTGCCAGATATGTGTGGACCACTGCTGTACTCCGACATGGCCTAGGTGTGTGAGCATGCCCAGTTCAGGCTTACCGTGTTTTGTTGCCTGACATATGTCTCATTTATTCAAGTGTGTGAGCATGCCCAGTGTGACCTTTCAGTATGTTGCGATCTGAAGTCCACTACATTTGTGGTTGTGTGTGAACATGACCAGTATTAACATTTATACAGTGTGTGTTGGAAGTCAAGTTCTGTTCTTACTGCAGGACTCACCTTTGTGTCATAACTCAACAGGGATTATGCTGTGCCTGCAGGGTTTCCATGAGATACTTTGCATAGACTTATCAACATTCCTTCATACTGGCTGCACACTGTAATACTGTCATGGTTTAGTGGTTCAGTACTTTAACTATGGTGCACAGTGTCCTGGGTTCAAGGCCCATCACTGCTTTATATTTTCATACTGAGCAGACCAGACTGCTTAAGGGCCAGTTAAGCAAATATGAGCAAGTTGGCTTTTGTTCAGTCAACTCTGTCTAACATACAGACGTATGTCACACACATAGCTGTTGTACATCCTCCACGTTAACATATCACAATCCCTACAAGCTACACGCTGTAGGCCGAGAAACTGTGACAGATCACTTAACAGCACATGCTGGATGGATACATACCTATCTCAGAGCCATGACACACTCCAGAACAAACAAACTATCAATAGGAAACAAAGCTCTTACATACCAGTTGTCATACATACCTGTAAGGATTGGTGTGATATACAAAATATACACCGGCAACCCCCTCTGAGGCTCTGGTTGACTGGGGACAGTTCAATTAAATTACATGTGTGTCACAGGCCAGGGTAGCCTATGGCTAGTCTGTTCAATGCCCTAGGCTCATAAGTGTATAACCTACCTATCACACGATGCACACACACATGTACATAGTGCAATGCTTGTTACGTGAGATTGACTGAGTGTGATGTTGAATGTGTTGGTGAATGTGTGCAAGGTCTGTAAAGGTGTGATAGCTTAGTGTGTTATTGTTTCTGCCATGGTAGTTTGTGTCCTATCTGGGATCACAGCAAAAAATGTGTATAGCATTGCTAGGCAGACAGAGTAGGATGCCATACAGTGTGACATATTTCCCTGTTGTCAAGTGTGTTCTGCCATTGTAGCCCAATGCAATACATGTATGAGTAGTGAGTGTTACGGCTGTACATTCCAAATCCTATATGAATTGTAGCAGTACCTGCAGCTGTAGGCCTAAACAGCACAGTATGTTGTATGTTCACATTGCTTGCAAACACTGTATTCTGTGTTCCCTGTAGTCCTCACAGAATACATGAGTCAGTCATGATGTTTTGTAAGTAGTGCACACATCACTGTATGGTACACCCGTGAAGCTAATCTTGTTTGCCATACATTTGTGTGTCGTCTGTATGTGTGATGTGTGTGTAATTAGGCCTGTACTATGCCCCATACATATGTGTGTTACAGGGTATATGTGTGTATTTAGCAACATGTATAGTGAAATACAGCAGTATGACACCCATATTAACAACTGTGCACATATGTTAGGTAGGTGTTTGACATTGACGACTAGAGTGTTAGACTGGTAATACTGTACCTGTACTTCACATCCATTTAAATGAAGGACATCTGTCTTTATGCATTAGCTTGCGTAATGTATACCTCCTGTGGCTAAGTGGTGGATGGTGTCACATACAGTGTGTCATGTACTGCTTTATAGTCTGACATACTGCCATCACTTTGCTGCTGTGCAGAACATGGTTTGGTATATATATATATAGTGAGCCACGCACTGTCATCCTGTTGTAGCCTGTGCACTGATATGTGGTATTGCAAGTGTGCATCTTCTGACAGGAAATTGCATGCTGTATTTGTCAAGTAATTGATATGTGTAGTTTAGAATATGAGGTGTGCCACATGGCTTGCTCACATATATTGTTAATTTGTCTTCCAGGGTCATGGCCCACAGTAGGAACCCTGCATATTCTGCTGATGAGAATGCTGAGATACACACCAGCCTTGTACAGCATTTCCACCTGCTGTTTTCATGAAACAGCCAGAACCAGCATGAGAGGGCTGCACTGTGTCAAGAGCTTGTTCATCGGGTAAATGATATAGGCATGCATAACTGGACATATGAGCAGGTACGCCATCACTGCAGTGATTTAATTAGACATGTCCGGCAGCGTGCATCTGATATCCACAGACAACAGCTTGCCACAGGTGGTGGGGTAGCTATCCACCCCCCCTCACCAGTGTGGAGGAGCTCCTCCTCAGTGTGTTGGCTCCAGGCCAACAACAACAACAACATCCACAAACATGTGTCATCATGGAGGCCGGAGCCACCCAGCATGTTGAAATGGAGCGTGCAGGTAACATGCCATATCTGTAGTTGACTGTTTTCTGTACTGGTAGATTATGCATATGTGAGATGTGTCCTGTGTGTGTAGCTGTTATGCTGCCTATTCTTGTGCAAGATTGATATTCTGAATATAATCTGTACACCTGTGAAGGCCAACTGTTATACTACTGTACTTTATCATACTCACAGTAGCAATGGCACAGTTGTGGCCGCTGACAATCACTCTCATATTTTTGCAGGTCCCTCTGGAGTGACAGCAAGGCAGCCAATTCATGCTGGTGAGTGTGTAATAATGATACTATTGCTAATGACATGTGCATGTCATATGGCGGTGTAGTCTGTTCACATGTAACACACCTACGCATAATGCATGTTGTGCATGTTTGCTGTGAGACTATGCATATCCCATTAATCTCAGTAGCTGATTCAATCACATGCAATACACAGAGCATCACACACAAGTGTGGCAATACAGTAGTGGACATTGGATAGGCATACCTGATACACATGTACACAACACACACAAGTTTGGCATAGACACTACACCTTAGCCTGCTACACATGTCCAATCCTGACACCTGCTGTATGCCCACCCTTCAATATCCCACTTATCATCTATGCAGCACACATAATATACCTGACGGGTAGAAGCCTATCATGTCTCTGTGCAACAGTCTTGAACAAATAATACATTCATGTTAGGCAATGCTCCCTATTGGCCACCTTACACACCCATGTAACAACAGTACCCCATCTGGCCTACTACCTGATACTGTCCGTAGCACCCCTGCAGGCACAGGTACCATGTCCATGGCCAGAGACAGTGATCTGTATGACCTGGCAGGTACAGTCTGTGGCTGTCCACAAACTCCCGTATATGGCAGCCACGTGGTGGAACTGTGTGCATGCATACACACACACATAATGCTAACATCTAGGGCTAACACATACACACACATCGCATCAATATTGCCCCATGTTGTACTGTTGTCCCTCACTAACACACACACACACATACATGTTGATTGGATGTGTCAATGGCAAACTCTGGCAAATCATGTACACACCTTGTGCATATGATGAAACTGTGCCACCTCCTGTCATCTGTAACATTGATGCAGGAACAGGCTATCATGGTGCTGATGCACAGGGTGACTACATAGCACTGTAGTAATATTATCATGTTGTTAACAGTAGAGTGTAATGATATTGTTGTGGGTATATCCAAGCAGGCATGATGCATTAACACTATGATTGTCATTGTAGTTTTGTATACACCAGTGTTAATTCCCAAAGTGTATTGTCTGCACATGTGCCACATGGCTGTTGTCTGTAGCTGTGCCTGCATGTGTTGGAGAGTGGACAGTACATGTGTGATGTTTGCAGCACAGAGTTGCAGGTGTACATTTGTGAACAAGGTGGAGTTGCATTCTCTGCATGTAGGTGCATAGTGCACACATGGGAAGGGTGAAATGCACCATCTGACAGTATTCATACATTATAGTTCTTATTGGTGGCCAGTATGCATTGTACTGCACATATATTTCATCTGGGGTCACATGCATGCATGACATGGTTTGACACTATGCTGTGGGTGATACGGTTTCTAACTGTCAATGGTCTGCATTCTGGTAGTATACACAACCTACATAGCCTGACTTTAAGTGGTCGTTACATGGTGTCTCCTCAACCGATACACAGATGTAGGAAACACGGTGTCAGTGATATCCTTCGGTACTACACTATACCAGTAGCCATTGTTACTGAGCCCCACACATCCCTGGGAACAATACTGTTTGGCATATAGCAGTCTCACGTACATGCCAACACACTAGGGATATGTCCATCCACGACTGCAAATGCATGCAGTGGCCTACAATGCATTCTACACATGACACACCTATCCACCACAAGGGTATCATACAGACAGATACCTGTTGTCCAAGTCATGCTGTATTGCTATAACGCAACTGTAGCATCGTCATCAGCATGTACTTAACATAGTATTCCAACAGTACCATGTAGGTGGTAGCACCCATCATGTAGAATGGGTAATGGTGTGTACATACGGACAAGTGTTATCTCATCTATCCTTTGATATTCACATTTCCAAAGGTATTCTGCAGTCCCTCGGTTTATCATGTAAGCAAGAAGGTGTCTGTATGCATATCGACGACAGTTGCCATACACCTACACTGGATGTCCATTACTCACAGACTTCACTGTGTTTGAACATGTCTGACATATACCCCAGACATGAACCCTCACCCACATTAATCTATCAACGCTGTCATGGGTGTGTGTCACACAGTTGGCCTAGGACACAGATCACTGCAGTAGCCTGCATTGTCACCAACATACATGTATGGCCTAAGGTCTGGGAAGCAGCGGCACATGCTGGCAAAGGTAACAACTGTATTCATATATGAGGCAGGCTTCACACATAGGAACTATTGAAGGTCACAGGTACATATATGTATTTGGCACACACATACCTGATGTGTGCATTGAAATTACTGTCATACTAATATGTCATACAATAATAAAAGCAAAACCCACAACACATTGACAAACTGTGTGACACACACACATGGCATTTGCAGGATTCAAACCACTACATGAATATGTTATGATACTACAGACATACACATTAACACGACACGCTATATGTTTTACTGGGAATGTCCTTAGCAAATGCTGTATTTCTATGAGTCTGACTCTATTAGAGTTGACTAAGATGTATTTACCACTTTTGAAGTATTGTCAAGGTCTCTGAAAGTAGCACTCCTCTCAAAGGTGATTACACAGTACCACACACCCACACACATTCAGCAATTGCAGGATTCAAAACCCTACCTAACTATGTTCTCAGAATACAGACATATGCATTAACACCACGTGCTATATACTTTACTGGCTTTCTCATTTCCACACCTATATTTGTAGGATGCTGACATCATCAGAGCTGCCAAAGAGGAATATACCTATATTGAGGTGTTTCCATATTCTACTAAAGGCACATTCACCTTCCATGAAGTCACACAGACACATACACCCCCATTCTACTAAAGGCACATTCACCTTCCATGAAGTCACACAGACACATACACCCCCCCACACACACACACTGCAGGATTCAAACTCCTACCTATGTTATGCCACTAGAAACATACACATTAATGCAACGCGCTATATGCTTTACTGTGTGTATTCTTTCCACTGCTATATATGTAGTACACTGACATCATCAGACTACACATGGTAATGGGTGTGCAGTCCATGTTATGAAATCCCAAGACTGCACCATGGGCAGCAGCAGGTGTTGACAGCATGTATAGGACAACACTGGTTTCTCCCACTGGTAGGTGCTGGTGTTTATGAGCTGAGACGTACCTCTCTGGACTACATGAAAAGAGACATAGAGGAGCTCTCTGATCATGTAGCCCAGGCTGGTATGACCCGCACCTTGAGTAGCATCTTGCCCTCACCAAGAATGATGGCACAGTATGAAGACAAAAGTATCAGTTTCAACAATTGCCTACAGTATTGTTGTCATTCAAAGGGGATCCAGTGTCTGTGAGCCTGGGATAGAATGCTCGAAAAGCCTCGTTGCTTCACTAGGGATGGCTTGCACCTATCACCCTTAGGGTTTCGTATAACAGCCAAGGCTGTTGGCACCCCCATAGTGTGTTTTTTAGGCAAGGCTCAAAGGACAAACCCACCTCCATAGACAACCCATGGATAACTATAACTAATGGTAATGCTACTGAATGCCAGACATCTAAACCGCAACATGCACGCACTCGAGCCTCTCCTCAGTATGTAGACAATCGATGTCTGTGCAGTAACAGAAACCTGGTTCAAGGCCCCCAAGAGCACCACAGCACTACCAGGTTATAACTCATACCATGCTTTTCGAGCCCAAACATCAGACCGAAGCACAAAAGGAGGCGGAGTATGTATAGTCATCAAACATACCTACACCTCCAGGTTAGTGGCACTGCACGAAGCATCGGAGACCATCCATGTGCAACTAACAGAGGGCATAACTGCCTTTCAGTTTGTAGGCTGCTACAGATCACACTCCCTTATACAGGAACCCCACTTGGCATTCCTGAGAACAATGGAGAATATGACGTTCTCACCTAACACCATGATATTGGGTGACTTCAACTACCCAAACATTAACTGGGTAAACTACTCAATGCCAAACACCGTCGCACAACGATTCCTTGCATTTATAAACTCTACCACTATGGAACAATTGGTCACCACTCACACAAGAGGGGGCAACATATTGGACCTGGTCATCATCAACATGAGGACTCTATGTTCCACACCAGGGGCAATCCCCTCATTGGTAAGATCAGACCATAAGCAAATTTCCATGGACATCCGTATCCCATCCCCACCCCCAGCCAGGGAGACCACTGTACCACATTTCTCAAAAGCTAACTTCACACTTCTCAAGACTGAGGTGGAATCCTTCAAAGACCCCGGGCCAGAGGATAATACTGGGCAATCTGCAGAATCCTTTACAAATGCATTCTATGAGCACCTGAAGGAATGCATGCATCATGCTATCCCAAATGGAAACAACTCACTCCTCCAACTACAGGAGACCTGTATGGTAGACCCAGGCCATAGGTAAGCTATACAAGTGAAGGAGGAAGCTACTACATGGTAGAGCAAACTCCCAAAAAGGGAACTTATCTCTGATCAGTATTAGCATGAAACTACAATCCATCCTAAAATCATCAAAGGCCAGCTTCGAAAGACAAATTGCCCTAGACACTGAGGTTAATCACAAGGCCTTCTTTAGTTATGTGAGGAATATGGGTGGAAACACCCAGATATGATCTGAATTGATGCATAATGGTACAAAATATACCGAACATACAGACATAGCCAACATCTTCGCACACAGGTTCAGTGCTAACTTCTCCCCCCTTCCCCCCCAAAGGGACAAATGGCTATCCCAACAGAATGTGACCTCCCTGACATTACAGATGCACAGGTGAAAGTGGCCTTCTATGAAGAAAAAAACACAGCATCTATGGGACAGGACGGTGTCTCAGGCTGCAACTTACACAAGCTCAAAGAAGAACTGAACCCTCACATGAAGTCACTGTTACAACATAAACGTACTACAGGATATGTTCCCAAGGAATGGCGTAAAAGCTACAGTGGTCCCACTCCACAAAGGTGGCACCACAACAGACACTGGGAACTATCGGCCCATAAGCCTGAGTAGTGTGGTCTGTACAGCTATGGAGCGTATTACCATGGAAGTCATAAACAAAGACATTGTGAACCTCCAGACACTGGGCCCTACACAATTTTCCTTTGTTGATGGCAGATCTTGCCTCTTACACCTATTTGATTTCTTTTAAACAGGTACCAAAGCCATAGATGAGGGCAAGGTAGTCCACACAGCCTACCTGGACATCACCAAACCCTTCGACACAATACCCCACTCGGCCATCATAAATAAGCTTACCGGCTTAAATATCAACCCCTATGTCACAAGATTGGTTGCAAACTGGCTCAGGGATACAACCCACATGTTCAGGATTGCAGGTGCCACATCCAAATCCAAAACAGTTACAAGTGGTGTCCCACAAGTCTCACTTCTGGGATCTCTCTTATTTGGTATATACTTCCCTGAGGTACAGGCTAACACTGGGGGACTATGGCTGACAAAGTTCCCAGATGACTGCAAACTGGGAGACATAATCGACTCTCTGGCTGACACATGCATCCTTGAAAAGGTTCTCATGGAGACGGATGCTTGGCGACAGAGGCACACCCTCAAGGTAAATGCTAAGAAGTGCATAGTCATCCCCTTTGGGAAAAACAAAGTGCCCACAAATTACCACATAGGTGGTGATCCATTAAGTATGGCAGAAGTAAATAGGGATTTGTGGAGACATGTAGATAGTAATCTCTCCTTTGATAATCACGTTGCCGAAGTGGTTAGTAAGTCTTTCTATATAGCCCACATTATCATGAAAGTGTTTGCATCTGGATCAAGAGAGGTCATTGTGCCCCTGTACTCATCACTCATCAGGCCCATGATTGTCTACAATTCCCCATTTGGGATGTACCTTACTCAACACCTGCAGCAACTGGCGAGACCTCAAAAGTACCTCAACAAGGGGATCATGGGCCTGAAACAGATGTCCTATGCAGCTCGACTACAGAAACCCCACCTGTACTCAGTTGCTTACCGCATACTCAGAGGCAATCTGTGCCTCATGTACACAGCCATGTCTAACCCAGAATTAATGGACATGCTCCACCTGAGGAAATCCATATCCATTAGAGCTACACACTCCAGGGACATAGACCTCAGCCCAACAATGAATAGGACATGCTGCAGGGGCAGACCCTTTCCCAGAGTCTACCCTCACTCTGGCATCAAATCCAAATTCATGTTAGACATAGCCCCTCATTGACCCTCTTCAAGCAATATCTGGTCGCATGGATAGGAAATTGCAGATTCACACATGGGATGTCTTCTGTGTCCCTGCTTGACAGAGGCATAGTAAACTAATCTTAAAGGGTGACCTTCTGTGACCTACTATACAGAGGCACAGTAGGCTAATCTTATAGGGAGGTGAAAGCCAAATACACTCTGG
This sequence comes from Protopterus annectens, assembly GCF_019279795.1. NCBI lineage: Eukaryota > Metazoa > Chordata > Ceratodontiformes > Protopteridae > Protopterus > Protopterus annectens. The sequence continues at coordinate 1,823,575,145 of NC_056735.1, forward strand.
CTAGGCTTGGAAATGCCATAGGGCAGATAGCCTTATATCTACCTATGAACCTATGTACACGAGTCTCAGCTTGTGTGATCTATCTGAATACCAGTTGAAAATCCGTTATATGACAATACATATTTATGCACAGAGTGTCGGGTTTGTGCATACAACATGTCTGCGGAATATTGGATAAGGGCTATTCAAGGTCTATGTGGGATGTGTGTAGCTCATTTCAGTGATGTATGTCCCAGGTGTCTGGCTTGTGAACAGTGTAGCTGTTTGCCAAACATGATCTGCCCATGCACATACCAAAGGTGGTAGTGTTGTGTGTGTGTGGGCTTCCAATTGCTCTGTTTATGACTTTAATCATGATGGAACCCATGTCCTTGCAGATCAGACATCATAGAGATATACGACTATAGTTCCCATGGTCTGTTGTGCACCAACACTTCTGCAGTGTGGCATGTGTTGCTTGAACACATTCGACATTAACATATTCTGTAGAGAGGGTATGGCTCAGCAGACTGTTCAGGTGCAAGCTCTGTATGTTCTGCAGTTCACTTGTGAGACATATAGGGAAACAATGTGATCCCATCAATGCCATGTTATGAGCCTGGGAAGGAGCTGTTTACCCATTCTACATGTGATATCTCCTGGTATGATGATAGGGCCTTCTGTCAGTGGAATCATGCCATGTTGGTTCACTAGGGGCAGCTTGCACCTGTCACCCCTGGCCTTTCAAATACTGCCTATGGCACTTTGCACCACAATATTGCCTTTTGTAGGCAAGCCACAGTAGACACAACCACCTCCATAGACAATACAATGTAGCTGACACTACCGGTGATGCTGCTCCATGCCAGACATCTACACCTGTACATGCATGCACTCAAGGATCTCTACAGTATGGGATATATCAATATCTGTGCAGTCACAGGAACCTGGGTCAAGTGTCCTGTAAGCACACCAGCACTACCAGGGTACACGTCATACAATTATATATGTTTACATTAACCAGGACACACCTGGAAAGGAGGGGGAGTATCCATATACAGCAAAGATACACAAACCTCCAGGTGAGTAGCAATGCAGAAAACATCGGATACCATCCATGTGTTGCTTACAGTGGGCTACACTGCCTTTCAGGTAATAGCCTGCTAAAGACCACACTCACAAATGGAGGGACACACTGGCAGACATGTGGGTCTCTGCAACCAAATTATAGTGGGTGACATCAAGTAGCCAAACACTGAATGTATATACTACTCAAGGCCCAAAATCATCACACAATGATTACTCAAGTATGTCACCTGACATGCTATGGAACAAGTGGTCACCACCACCACAAGAGAGGTATCCAGATTGTACCTAGTCCTTACCCACATTGGGTCTCTATGTTGCACACCTGAGGTATACCCCTCATTGGTAAGGTCAGAACATACATTTATCTCACTGTACAACCATATCCGTTCCACACACCCAGTCTAGGTACTCTCAGTGAGGTACCTCTGACAAGCAGATGTCACACTTTTGTGAACCAAAGTGGTTTTCTTCAGAACCCCCAGCTCAGTATCAACTATGACTCAGACCATAGTATCCTTTAGATACCCATTGTATGGACACCTACAGGAATGCTTGGATCATGCTATCCCACATGTATCCAAGAGTCAGTCCTGTAAAGGCAGGTGACCTGCGTGGTGGACCCCGGACATACATACACTATGCAACAACAAGTGGAGGCTACTACATGATAGAGAAGTATCCCACAAAATGAAGGCATCTCTGATCAGTACTAGCGGATAGCTACAATCAGTCATAACATGATCTAAGGCCTGCTTCAATAGTATGAATGCACAATACACTAATGACAATAACAAGGCCTTCTTTAATTATGTCAGGTACCTGGGTGGCAGCAACCACATATGCTATGTTGTAGTGTATCATTACCACAAGATACACTGAGCCCATAGACATTGGCAACATGCTGGCAGACAGGCTCAGTGCATACTTTTCCTACCATTCCACAAATGTAGGAATGTCCATCCCAATGGAGTGTATCCTCCCTGACATCACAGATGTACAAGTGAGAGCTGCCCTCTACAAAGCAATAACACAGCAGCAGCAATTGGACCACTACGTGACCCAGGCTGTGTCTCATGCAGAATTCATAACAGACATAAGCGTCACATAACATCAATATTCAATATCAGACGTACTACAGGATATGTCCCCAAGGAATGTCATACAGCAACAGTAGTGGCACTCAACAAAGGTGTTGCCACACGGGACAATAGACACTATCACCCTATAAGTCTGACTAGCCTGTTCTGCAAAGCTATGGGGAGTATCATCATGGAAGCCATACACAGACATCATCAACCTCCAGACACAGGGTCATACACAATTCACCTTTGTTAAGAGCACTACATGCCTCTTGCACCTGGTCGACCTCTTTAAAACAGTTAACAGGGCCATAGACATAGGGTAGGTAGTTGGCACAGCCTACCTGTACCTACCACAAGCCTTTGACACAATAGCCCACTCTTACATCTTACATACACTCACCAGCTCGCATATCAACACATATGTCACAAGATGGATTGCAACCTGGATTAGGGTTAGCACACACATGGTTGGGATTGCAGATGCCATATCAGGGTGTACACCAGTTACATGTGGCATCCCACAAGGCACAGTTATGTGACCTCTCTTGTTCCATATATATTTCTCTGAGGTACAGGCTAATACAGGAGGACTGTGGATGACCAAGGTGGCAGATTACTGTATGCTGTGTGCCATCATCGACTCTCCAGCTGACACAAGTATCCTCCTATGAGGGACAACAGGAATGTTTAACTGGTGCCAGAGCCATAGCACACAGCTAAATGCTATGAAATGCATATTCATCACCTTTGGGAATGGCAAAGTGCACACAGATTGACACATAGATGGTAATCCATTATGTACAGAAGGTGTACTTAGGGATTTGTGGACAAAGGTAGATATCCATCTCTCCGTTGGACATGCTGCTGTGAATGACCTGAGATGTACCTCCCTGGACTACATGAAAAGAGACATACAGGAGTTCTCTGAGCATGCAGGCCAGGCCGGTATGACCCTGACCTTGAGTAGCATCTTACCATCACCAAGAATGACTCCACAATATGAAGACAAGATGATCAATTTCAAGAATTGGCTTAAGTACTGGTGTCATTCAAAGGGGATCCAATGCCTGTCAGCCTGGGATGACATGCTCGACAAGCCACACTGCTTCGCTAGGGACGGCTTGCACCTGTCACCCCTGGCCTTTCGGATATTGGAGAAGGCTCTTGCCACCCCCATAGTGCCTTTTTTATGCAAGGCTCAAAAGACAAACCCACCTCCATAGGTAACACAAGGGAAAAGGAAATAAGGGTAATGCTACTCAACGCCAGAAGTCGTAACCTCAACATGCACACACTCAAAACCCTCCTCAGCATGGAGAACATCGATGTCTGAGCAGTGACTGAAACCTGGTTCAAGGCTCCTGAGAGCACCCCAGCACTACCAGGCTATACCTCATACCATACTTTTCAGACACAAAACTCGGACTGAACCACAAAAGGAGGGGGTGTATCAATTTCCATCAAAGATACCCACACCTCCAGGTTGGTGGCATAACACAAAGCTTCAGAGACTATCCATGTGCAACTAACAGTGGGTAAAACTGCCTCCCAGTTTATAGCCTGTTACAGACCACTTGCCCAAACCCAGGAACGCCACTCGGACTTCCTGAGAACATTGGAAAATATGAAGGTCTCTCCAAACACCATTATATTGGGGGACGTCAACTATCCAAACATAAACTGGGAGCATTACTGTAGCTCCAACACCCTAGCCTAAAGGTTCCTCGAATTTACAAACTCAGATGCTATGGAACAACTAGTCACCACTCCCACAAGAGGGGAAAACATACTGAACCTGATCATCACCAACATGGGGATCTTATGCCCAGACCAGAAGTGCATCCCTCACTGGTGAGATCTGACCATAAATTAATCTCAATGGACATCCACATCCCGTCCCCACCCCCTGCCCAGAAAACAACAGTAAAAAAGCTTTCTAAAGCAAACTTCACAGTCCTCAAAATGGAGGTAGAATCCTTCAAAGCCCTCAGGCTTGCAGAAAATACGGGCCAAACTGCAGAATCCTTTATAAACGCCTTCTATGATCACCTACACGGATGCATGGATCATGCAATCCCAAATAAAACCAAGGGCCAATCCCCCAAAGGCAGGCATCCTGTCTGGTGGACCCCAGCCATAAACAAACTATACAATAGAAGGAGGAAGCTACTGCATGATAGAGCAAACCCCCTAAAAGGGAAGGCATCTGTAATCAGTATTAGCAAGAGACTACGGGCACTCATGAAATCATCTAAGGCCAGTTTCGAGAAACAACTGCACAGGACACTAAAGATAATCACAAGGCTTTCTTTAGTTATGTTAGGAACCTGTGTGGAAACTCCCAGATATGCTCAGAGTTAGTCCAAAATGACAGAATATACACTGATCCCACAGACATTGCCAATATCCTGGCTGACAGGTTCAGCACAAACTACCCCCCCCCCAAAAGAGCAAATATCTATCCCAGCAGAGTGCTGCCCCACTGACATATCAGATGCTCAGGTAAAAGCCGCCCTTTCCAAAGCAAAAATCACAGTATCAATGGGACCAGACGGTGTCCCAGGCTGCGTCCTACATGAACTCCAAGAAGAGCTGAGCCCCAACATAAAGCTACTGTTCATTCTCAGCCTTACTACAGGATATGTACCCAAAGAATGGCATACAGCAACAGTGGTCCCGCTCCACAAAGGTGGCACCTCAACAGATCCTGGAAACTATCGCCCCATAAACCTGACCAGCTTGGTCTGCAAGGCTATGGAGAGGATCATCATGGAAATCATAAAGAGAGACATTGGGGACCTACAGTCACTGGATCCTACCCAGTTCGGCTTTGTTAAGGGCAGATCATGCCTCTTAAACTTGGTTGATTTCTTTGAAACAGTCACCAAGGCCACTGACGAGGGGAAGGTGGTCCATATAGCCTACCTGGACCTAGCAAAAGCCTTCGATACAATAACCCATTCAGGCATCATAGATAAGCTCTCCAGCTTAAATATAAATCCCTATGTCACTAGATGGGTTGCAAACTGGCTCAAGGACAGAACCCACATGGTCAGAATTGCTGAAGCCATGTCAGTGGCGTCCCACAAGGCTCAGTCCTTGGACCTCTCTTTTTCGGTATATATTACTCAGAGGTACAGGCCACTACAGGAGGACTGTGGCTGACCAAGTTCACAGATGACTGCAAACTGGGCGCCATAATTGACTCTCCAGCTGACACAAGCATCCTCCAAAAGGGTCTCATAGAAACAGATAACTGGTGCCAGACCCATGGCCTCAAGCTAAATGCCAAAAAGTGTATAGTCATCCCCTTTGGCAAAAACAAAGTACACACAAATTACCACATAGGTGGTAAGCTATTAAGCACGGAAGAAGTAATTAGGGACCTGGGGACCCAAGTTGATAGCAATCTATCTTTTGATAACCACGTGGCCAAAGTAGTTAGGAAAACCTTCTATATAACCCACCTAATCATGAAGGGATTCACATCCAGATCAATGGAGGTCATTGTGCATCTGTACTCATCCCTCATCAGGCCCATAATCGATTATAATGCCCCTTTTGGGATGTACCTTACCCGACACCTGCAGCAACTGGAAAGACACCAGACGTACCTCACCAAGAGGATCAAAGAGCTCAAACAGATGCCATATACTGCCCAGCTAAAGAAACTCCAGCTCTACTCAGTTGCATACCGCCTGCTAAGAGGCGATCTGTGCCTGACGTATAAAGCCATGTCCAACTCAGAATTAATGGACATGCTGCACCTCATAAAATCCAAATCCCATCGAGCTATGCGCTTGAGGGACTTGAACCTCAGCACTGAAATAAATAGAACATGCTGGAGGGACAGATTCATAACCCAGAGGCTCCCTTCACTCTGGAAGGGAATCCCAGTCTGAGTTAGGCAGAGTCCCTCACTGACTCTCTTCAAGAGGAATCTTGACGAGTGGATGGGAGACCGTATGTTTACCCCAGGTATCACTTCTGTGTCACTGTTAGACAGAGGCACAGTTAACTAACCTCGAATAAGGGCATATTAAAACTCACTTAAAAATGGGTGGCAAAAGCCAAACATGCTCTGGCTAGGCTTACAAATGCTCTAGGGCAGATAGCCTAGTATGAACCTATGAACCTATGAACATTGGCAAAGTGTTTATGTAGGCCTTCTATATATCCCACCTTATCCACAGAGGTTTCACTTATGAAGCAAGTGAAATCTTTGCGCACCTGTACTCATCAGGACCATACTTGGGTACAATGCAGCATTTTGGATGTACCTTGCATGACACCTACAGCAAATTTACTGACCACAAAGGTACCTCACCCAACAGGAGAGTCTTACAGATGGCCTACAAAGTTCAGCTACAGACACTCAAGATGTACTCAGTTGCTTAATGCCTGCCCAGATGCAGTCTATGACTGCTGTATACAGCCATGCACAAGCAAGACGTATTGTTCATGCTCCACCTCAGGATATGTGTATCCCTTACAGCTACACGATACAGGGACATCAAACTCAGCACAAGATTACTAGTACATGCAGCAGGGCCAGATTCATATCACAGGGACTACACTCACTGTGGAACATACTCACACTCCACATTAGGTGGAGACACTCACTAATTCTCTTCAGTGGAGGTCTCGATGAGGGTATGGGTGATCATTCATTTACCCATGGAATGTCTTCTGTGTTCCTGCTAGACAGAGGCATGATACACTAACCGTACAACAGCTATCTTGTGTGACCTACTATTCCAAGGCACAATATAGTAGTCTACAGGGTGGTGAAAGCCAAGCACAGTCTGGATAGCATTATGAATGCCCTATGGCTGATACCTACTATGAAGCAATGAAACTATGTACCTATGATACTGTTTGGTGTGCACATTGTTTATTGTTGATACTGACTGCAGGTGTGTTATCTTCTTTGCTTTCCTACTTTCTATGTACAACATATGTATCTGTAGTACATATGTGATTATGACTGACTTCCAAGATGTTCTATATATGTCTGTTATCTTATAAGTATGTGCACAAGCCAGGACTGTTGGCTTGTGAGGGGTTCCTGGGTTAACACATGAACCAACAGATATGTCTGGCACCCTGCTGCATGCAGGCCTAAGTGTGTGAGCATGCTCAGTTTGCCCTTTCAGTGTTTTGTTGCCTCACATTTTTCTCATTTATTTAAGTGTGTGGGCATGCCCAGTATAACCTGTCAGTATGTTGCTGTCTGGGGTCCAATACATTTGTTAACATGTGTGAACACGGACATTATTAACGTGTATAGTATGTGTGTTGTACATCAAGTTATATTTATACTGCAGGGCCCACCCATGTGCCATAACTCAATATGAATTATGCTGTGCCTGCAGGGTTTCCTTGAGACACTTTGCATAGACTTATCAACATGTCTTCCTACAGGCTGACCAGTGCAATACTGTCATTTAAGTGGTTCAGTACTTAGACTATAGTGTATGGTATCCTGGATTCAAGGCCTGTCACTGCTTAAAATTCTACTATTGTGCATATCCGACTCCTTAAGGTCAAGTAAAGCATATCTGTGTATGTTTACCTGCTTTTGCTCAAATATGGCCATTTTTGACCAGACTTGCTCAACATTTGTTAACATTTATGAATGGTGGCCAATATTGCTGAAAATTGTCCAAAGTTGTGGCAGTTAGTGTGTATATTGTGTTTACATATTATTATATAGTGGCAAAGCTGATTAGCACTGCTTTATATTGGTTAACAAAATGCAATCTTGCCTCAGGTGGTGCTGCAGGGCTGCCTATGTCGGATGCAATTCGTACACTCCCTATACATGTTTGGGAAAAGGGAGTGTCAACTTAGTCATCCATTTTACTATATGTGCGGGTCAGGAAGAGGTATCATTTGCAGGGTTTCTACTGAGCCAGTGTATGTGCTATGCGTTGCCTCTTTGCCAGGGCCAAAGCATACTGGGCACGCCTCCTTCTGCCTACTGGGGCAGGCTCAGGTTGTTCCTCCTCCGAGTCACGCTCTGCCTATGATGGCCTTGGTATTGGTGGAGGGCTGTGTGGGCCGCGCCTATACTGATCCTGCTGCAGCTGTTTTCGCAGGATCATGTTATGTAGCATTGCACATACCATGACAATTTGGGTACATGTAGTTGGTGAGTACTGCAAGGCTCCACCAGATGTGTCCAGGCACCGGAACCGTGACTTGAGCAGCCCAAACACACGCTCGATTACATTTCGTGTTTGTGCGTGTGCCTCATTATGGCATTCCTGTTCAGGTGTGTGTGCATTTCTGATGGGTGTCATCAGCCACCGCTCCAGTGCATATCCAGCATCCCCCACTAGGTGACCGTGAGGAATGTCCCCACTGGAAAATGACTGGTACAGCTGTGTCAGATGCCAGATATGGGAATCGTGGCAGCTTCCAGGGCAGCCAGCACACACATTCATTATTATGCCCTGGGCATCACACACGACCTGGCAGTTGATGGAGGGGAAGCTCTTGCGGTTAATGTAGGCCCTACCCCGCTCACCAGCTGGTGATTTGATATGTATGTGCGTGCAGTCTATTGCACCCACTACCTCAGGGTATTCTGCTATTTGCTGGAAAAGACGCATTGGAGAAATATACATGATCACCGACATGTGCTGACATGGCATCCAGGAACTGGTGCAGTACCCTGGATGCTGATGTCTGTGATATCCCCATCATATCACCAGTTGGTCTCTGGAAAGTACCTGTTGCTAGTATTCATAGGCCAACACATACCTTGGTTTCCACTGGAATGGGTTCCCCTCTGTTGGTTCTGTGTGTGAGTCGTGGTCTGCACAGCTCAACAATTTGTTGCAAGAGGTCTCTATCCACTCTATAGCACTCCATTATCTCCAGCTCATGTAGCCCCTGGTAGGTTACCCTGGGCCTGTATACTCTTCTCCGTCTCTGCACTGGGTGTTGATCAACAGCATTACCATTGTCACCACACTCAGCATATTGCATATGTCGCCTTATGACAGCAATGGCAGCCCCTAACATTTTTTTGTCTCAGTACAGCTTTTTCAGTATTCACTTCTCTTAGCTGACTGCAGTGCTGCAGTGTGCCTGAGCAATACATGGTAAAAAGTTGTTTGCAGAGTTTTAAGTGCTGGGCTGGGCTGGGCTAGTGTACTGCCTGTGTAATTGCCTGATTCTGATTGTTTCCACCTGCTAGCTCTGCTGATTCTCCCTGGTTAGCTTCCTACTGTTTGTTGTGCTTCCTTTTCCCTTCCTATTTCCACAAGGGGCAGCGCTGCGCAAATGAGAGCACACGTGCGCACACAAGCTTACACGGCCCAACACTTGCTAATTCCTGCTTAAACACGCGCACACAGGTACAAACGCGCATACACAAATGTCAACAGTCTTAATGACACTTACTCCAGCTTAAGCGCGCACACACAGTGTTACTCGGTTCTACAGGCGCGCACACATGCACAAACATGTTCTAAACACTTTTATAAGAGAGTTTAGTAATATTTATTCACTACATACATTTTCCGTTTCTTAACTTTACCTAGGATACCTGCCGACACACCTCTTCCATTGATGAGTACCTGACAGCAGACACAGGCCACTCTGCTCCAAAGAGCTTACATTCTTTCATATATGTCCCCCTCATGATGTCACCTATTCTACTCTGTTACTCCCTTTATCTTAAGTCTTACACTCCACTGACTGTGCTCATTTGCTATGTAAACTTGTGATTCACTATCCTTACCCTCATTTGCATAGGATTGCCTAGTAATGCTTGGTTACATCTCTTGGACTGAGTTCCCCCCTTGGCAACCTCTACTTGGTAGCTATGTTGTCTTCAGCCTGCCATTCACTTGCATTGATATTATGATTTCTTATAAAATGCCTATTTGTGGCTTTTATTTTCTTATTTTATGATTTTTATAGTGCACCCCATTTGCGCGGCACTGCACTAAGCTTAAACCTCGCCGATTGAGGAAAAAAAAAACATTTATTTTTATTTTTTGCATCGGGTAAATTTGCCAATGGCCTTATATTTGGCCATTGGCATGCTTCCTCAACCATATGCAACCTTTATTTGGAGCTGTCACAGCTCCATTGTGCTATTTGCAGAACGGTACTCAGTTGTCAACTGAATACATTTCTGCAAATAACACGGCTCCTACTCAGACAGGCTTGTGCTTCCTGGATTGCAAATTTACCTCATTTGCATGTCTTTCGGCTGCAAGTCAGGTAATTTGCATATCCAAGCCCTGTCCATGTAAGAGCAGTTTAAGGGGCTGTTTGCAATGCTGTTCCTGGATTGCTCGTCGGACATGTTGGCTGCATGGAGTCTTACTCTACTCTTAGACTCCGTGCAAGCCTTCATGGATCCGGCCCACTGTGTTTACCTATGAACATGTCCCCTCAAAAATAAAAAGTTATTCACACACACATTTTAACTTTTAAAAGTAGTTGTCAACTTTACTAACATTATTAATCACCACTGCAGTGATGGCCATTTAGTTTCCTCCATCTTTCTTGATCTGTCCAAAGCTTTTGATACTGTCTCCAATTCTAAACTCTTAACTATACTCTCAGTACTTAAATTTAGCCATTCTGCACTTGTGGTTCCAGCAATATCCAACTGGATGCCAGCAAGCTGTAAAATGGTAACATCTGTCTTCATTACTGCCTGTAACCTTGGGGGTTCTACAGGGATCTATTATGGGTACTCTCCTTTTTATTATCTTTACTAACAATCTTCATACTGCCACCCCACTTGCCTCTGTAGTTCAATATGTGGAAAATTCCCCCCTGATTTCTGCTGCCCCAACACTACAAAAACTCCAAAAAATCACCCAGTAGTCATTTAATGCTGTGGAATCTTGGGTAAATAATGTACAACTTACACTTAACACTACCAAAACAAAACTCATGCTCTTCTATCCAACTAGAGCTGCAGACACCCCCCACCATTCGATATATCATCATTAAACCATACAATTATTACTCCAGTTTCTCAAACAAAATTACTTGGAGTGGTCATTGACCATAATACAAAATTCGACATACACATATCACAAACCATAAAAAAGTTACAAAAAAACTAGGAACCCTGTACAGAAATCAACACTTTCTAAATAAATCTTCAAAGGCCACTATAGCAAGAACCCTTTTTATCTCTATGCTACTATACACCTCACACATTCTTACAAACATTAAAAAAATCTAACCTAGCAAAACTCAAAACTTGCTATAATAAAATTGCAAAGTTTGCCACAGTAACAAATTTCAGATCACATCATTAGTTGGCTTTAAAACAACTATCCTGGCTCGAACTACCAAATCTATTTGCTTATAATCAACTCATCTTTTCCCACTGAATACTAAATCAGCCAGAAAAAATACCAGTACTTCTAAATCTACTAACACACTACTCCAATAACAGGGTATTACATTCCAGTAACAAATCCTTCCTAAATGGGTCAACTTCAGATCACTGAAATCTCATTTCACTGAGACCAAATCACCTAATTTTCCAAATACTGAAAATTAATTTGATTGAATCTCATTTCACTGAATTGTAAGCTATAGACCTGATGTGGGTTTCTATTCAACTTTAACTTGTTTGTGATAGAAACAATTTCTGTAACTTACAGTGCTGTGTGTCAGAATACCAATAGTAATGTAAAAAGTGGTCTTGTAGTGTTTTTAAATGTGGGTATGCATCTTTACATTTGTATGGGAAATATCTAAAGTAATATGACAGATGTTTTGTGCATTCTCAGCAGTAGTGGCAGAGTGTAGAGTACTATGCCCTTTTCCCCAATGTAATGCGATCCTGGAGTTAGTATATATATATATATATATATATATATATATATATATATATATATATATATATATATATAGAGTTAGGGGGAGCAGAGCCCCCCCCACTTTGGGGGTGTGGAGGTCATAGCCCCCCAGTTAGTTTGGTTTTATGTTGTCTGGTTTCTGTTAAGAGGATAAGTAAGTAGTTTTTAAGTTG